>NW_026698751.1:0-32076 GCF_030435755.1 Ochotona princeps | reverse complement strand
TACTATTCTGAGTGTCTCTGTTTGACTTGGCGAACCACATGCTACGCTTGGAGGTTTCTCTGTACATTCTGTTGTAGATCCAGCTGGCGCTGGGATCCACGTTGTTTCTAGTATTTGTGCGTAGTACATATACACACTAACTAAAAGGGATGAGGCCATCTGCACATTGATGTATATATATATTTGTTTATGCATATATATATATATGTATATGCTTTCACAAATATATCTTGTTAAACACAAAAATACGAGAGAAAAGGGATTTTTGTATATGGCCGCCGTTCTGAAAACGTACCGAGAGAGACAAGGAGAGAGAGAGAAAGAAAGAGATACAGAGAGACCGACGAAACGAGAGAGAGAGAGAGAGACACTGCGGCTGGGTGTCGTTGGATTATCATATGCACATGCCAATATATATATATATACATGTATATCTATATATATAAGGACAGGAAGAGAGGAGAGAGAAAGAGAAAAACGTTGTGGCTAGGTGCCTTGGAGTATTAGATGCCCATCCAAATGCATTGAGAAGTAAAGAGAGACAGATATTGAGGCTAGGTGGCTTCGAATACTACACGCACGAACCAATACACACATACACACAGAGAACAAGAGAGAAAGAGAGGAGACCTCGAGGCTGTGGGCTAGTGCGCACAGTAGCCAGTGGTGTCAACTCTCCGAAGGTATTTGTGTCAAGGGCCATTCAACGATACACATTATATAGTGCTGTTAATACTACTACTATTACTATTACTACTACTACTATTACTATTACTACTACTACTATTACTATTACTACTACTACTATTACTATTACTACTACTACTATTACTACTACTACTATTACCATTACTACTACTACTATTACTACTACTACTACTATTACTATTACTACTACTACTATTTACTATTACTACTTCTACTATTACTATTACTACTACTATTATTACTACTACTGCTATCACTACTAATACTACTTATCTACGAATCAAGGGAGAGAGCCCCTTTACATCGGCTACGATGATGTGTGGTCCAATGAGCAAAGCGGGTTGAATGAGTATTCACCTCCTCGACGACTATATTGAGAATATTTAATTTGTGAAATGCTCATATATTATCATACACAAACATACAGTGTGCACATAGGAAATACTATGCACATAATATACATATACAAATACATGTATAGAGAGAGAGAGGGAGCAAGAGAGGAAGATTACACACAAGCAAACAGAGTATATATATAGTATTATATGCATGTAGAAAGAATACAACTACACATGACACAGAGCGCCGCTGATGTCTTACATGTCGGGAAAGCGTGTATGTTATGCAGTACTATTAGCAAAAAAAGCGTGTGCCGCTATTGATACTCTCTGTCATACTGTAAGCAGCAGTATTAGCACTAGTATTATATAGAGAGAGAGATAGAGATAGAGAGAGAGACTCACGTAAGTAGTGCTGTATATACATGTGTATATGTCAACACGCCCTAAGAGATTATTATGAGTGGTAGAGAAAAATACTGCTCCTGCATGCTACAAGTAGAGTATACATACGTCTTGAAGTCTACTGCGGGCGTGTGTGTGTGTGTGTGTGTGTGTGTGTAGAAAAGCAGCTACCAGTATTACTACTATTACTGCGTCCGTTGTCTTGTACAGAAGTGTAATGACACTAGTCACCAGTAGGTCCTCGTTATTATGTGTACGCAGCACTTGTACGAGCAAGCGAGTAGGACATACGAAAATGACTGAAAGGTAGGAGAATTCCAGGCGAGTATGCGAGTGGTGGTATCAATTAAAGCAGCAAACATGGTAAAACGAGGTTCTGTCAGCACACAGAGATATCCACACATATCTCTCTCTACCCTGCTCCTGCTGCCGCTACTACTACTTTTACTACTGCCCCTCAGGCTGCTGTGTGTTCTCCTGCACTAAAAAGCAACTCCCGTCGAGCATCTCCCTCAATGCCGCTGCTGCCGTACGAAAACACCACCACCACGGCCTCCTCCTGTCGCTGCGTGGATGTTTGCGTGTGTGTGTGTGTGCCTGTGTGTGTGCGTAGGTGACTGTGTGTACACGTGCGTGTTTGTATGTATGTGTCTGTGTGTGTGTGTGCGTATGTGACTGTGTGTACACGCATGTGTTTGTGTGTGTGTGCGTATGTGACTGTGTGTACACGTGTGCGTTTGTGTGTGTATGCGTAGGTGAGTGTGTGTACACGCGTATGTTTGTGTGTGTGTGTGTGTGTGTGTGTGTGACTGTGTGTACACGTGTGTGTTTGTGTGTGTGTGTGTGTGTGTGTGTGCGTATGTGACTGTGTGTACACGTGTGTGTTTGTGTGTGTGTGTGTGTGTGTGTGTGCGTATGTGACTGTGTGTACACGTGTGTGTTTGTGTGTGTGTGTGTGTGTGTGTGTGTGTGTGCGTATGTGACTGTGTGTACACGTGTGTGTTTGTGTGTGTGTGTGTGTGTGTGTGTGTGCGTATGTGACTGTGTGTACACGTGTGTGTTTGTGTGTGTGTGTGTGTGTGTGTCGTGTGTGCGTATGTGACTGTGTGTACACGTGTGTGTTTGTGTGTGTGTGTGTGTGTGTGTGTGTGTGCGTAAGTGACTGTGTGTGCACGTCTGTGGTCTGTGTTGTGTGTGTGTGTGTGTGTGTGTGTGTGTGTGTGTGTGTGTGTGCGTGTATACAAATAGCTTCATTTGCTAGTACGTGTGCAGTATGCACAAAGTATACTAACACCATACTAGTCTATTACTGCTGTTTCTCCTCGCTGGTCTTCGTGCCTGTGAGTGTGTGTCTACAGATTACCCAAGTAACAGACACACACAGCAGTCGTCTATTACCGCTGCTCCTCTGCCTTCTTTTTGCCGCCGCCTTCTGCGTACCAGTACGTTTCGTCTGACTTTCAGCGAAAACTCCACCAATACTACCACCACTACTATTCCTGTATTTGAACATGTAGCGCAGGTTACTGTTAGGGCCTAGCTGACATGATTCCCGCCTGGCATGCATTATTGCCTGCGTTCACGTGTCCCTCTACCTACATGGCGTCGCTAAGGTCATGGGCTTTCGCCGAAGAACCTAAAACAACATTGCTCTTCTCCAGTGCAGGTACATGTGTATACACATATATGTGTGTTGTATGCACGGGGCGGCACCAATGCATATGCTTATGTTGTTGCTTTTGTATTCGTGTGTGTGTGTGTGTGTGTATTGGAGTACCACTACGATAGTACTTTCAAACGCTCGTGCCGCTGCTTGTGTGTGTGCGTGTGTGTGTGTGCGTATAGGGGGGGGGCGGGAATATGCATATGATCGTGTTGTTGCTTGTTTGTGTGTGTGTGGATGGGTGGGTATAGACGAAGCCATACATACGCAGCTTCAAATGCCATGTGTGCCTGTTTGTGTGTGTGTGTGTGTGCCGAGGAGCCGCAGTGGACATTTTGCTTCTAGCGTGCGTCTTGTCGCTTGTATAAATGTATGTGTGTCTGTGTGTGTGTGTACAAATAACTTCATGTCCTCCTGTTGCTGCGTGTACGTCTGTATGTGTGTGTGTGTGTGTGTGTGCTGTGTGCGTGTATCTTTGTGTGCGTTTGTCTGCGTGTGCGTACGTAACTCCCTCTGTGTGTGTATGTGTGTAAGTGCGTACGAAAAACAGCTTCACTTGCTCTTGTGACTGCTTGTATGTGTCTGTGCGCGCCTATGTGTGGGTGTGCGTGTGTGTCTATGTCAGTGTGTGTGTGTGTGTGTGTATGTGTGCGTGTACCAAAAGCTTTCATGTGCTCAGGTCGCTACTCGTACGTATGTGTGTGTGTGTGTGTGTGTTCGCATGTCTGTCTTAGCGTATATGTCTGTGTATACGTGCGTCTACACAATGAGCTTTTTTTGCTCCTGTAGCTGCTTGTATGTTGTCTGTTGTGCGTATGTTTGTGCGTGTACGTGCATACGTGCATGCGTATATATGTGTGCGTATGTGTGTATGTATGGGAGTGACGATGGAAGACACCTGCGTCTGTGTTTTTATCGGTGCTTCTGGGTCACATCAAAAGTTCGAGAAGTAATTTCCTGCCCGTATAAAACTTACGTTCGGTTGATTGCGGTCGCCGCCATGTCTTTCGCTGCTCTTGTTGCTGTTGCTGTAAAACCTCACGTAGTTCCCGTCGACATACGAGTAGCAGACCAATATCTGCGGGTGTCAAGTATGTAGATGGTCTCTTATTTGTTCATCGAAGTTTATGAGATTATTGATAGTCAGACCAGGAGGGAGGTTTGCGTTATAGCACATGTTTACAAGAGAGCCAGTGGCAGTAGCAGCAGCATTATGTGGAACCCTGTTACTGCTACGAGGCCTCACAGGGTGAGGATCGACAGCAGCCTTAGTAGCAGGCGATATTGACATCAATCTGCCACCAAAAGAAAACGAATTCGAAGATAATGAAGACGTGGAGGGCGAAGGATGTGCAGAGCTATAGAAGTCGTCACGTGTATGTTTTGTTGCACCGTTCACAGGAGCGTATTTGCTTTTCTGTTGCATGAGACGTACGTCTGCCAGTAACTCCAACAAACGGAATAGTATTTGCTCACTCTCATGATAGCTGTTACCGCTGGTATTTGGCGATATATACATTGGAGACATAGACGAATTACACCCGAATGGCTGCTGCTGCTGCTGCTGTGGGAGTGGTCGTCATCATAACAGCTTCCACGGACGCTAAAGGCATTGAAAGCAGCAACAGCACCAGTAGCAGCAGCAGCAGTCGTAGTAGTAGCAGCAGCAGGATGTCCAGTAGTGACACCTACTAAAGCCACACGAGAAGGCTGCAATATTTTCGCCATTTGCGGTGGTAGCAGACCTATTGTCGATGTTGCTGCAACTCTTGTATCTGCTGCTTTAGTGTTCGCCTTACTATCTCCGCTGCTTTCTTATGCATAACTTCGATCACCCCCCACCACTACATGCTCCTGTGACTGTTCTTTTCCTTCTACTACTTGCTGCTATTGCTACTCCTCTTCTTATTGCCACTGCGTCTTCTCCACTTCCTCCTGCTTCATCTTCAGTTGCTGCTGGTCCATTTCGTGTTGCTGCTGTTTTTCCTTCTCCCTTCTGTTACGAGTTGTATGTGGTCCTTCAACAAGACATGGATATCTTTCTTTTTCTTCGATAGAGTGATAGCAGCGTGATAGCAGCACTGCTTTCGGCGGGCCCCCTGCTGCTTCTTTGGTGTTGCGGCTGTTGTTGCTGCTGCTGCTGTCGCTTTGATTTCTGCTGCCGTGAAAGCAGCTGCTCTTGCAGCAACGCATTCCTCTCTGCCAACGCCGGTAGAGTACAAAGGAACCTCGCGTACATAATACTTCAGTTCACGCGCGGGTGGCATCCAGCCGCTGCTCTCGCTGTCCGACGGGCTGCTGTTTCCCGGGTGTCGTAGATATCCAAATGGCTGCGGTGGTGCATGCGCTGCTGCTCCGCATCGCTGCAAAAGATCTTCTGCTGCTGCTCGATGGTGTCGCGGACGGAAGTTTGCACTTTTGCTGCTGCAGCAGCACAGATGTCGTCTACTAATGCGAATGCTGCTGCTCTCTCTATGTACAGGCTCTCTCCCCTTAATTCCAACGTAAATTTCCATGCTACTGCCAGAGTTGCTGCTGCTGTTGTTGCTAGTGCTACTATAATTGTAACTTTTGCTGCTCCTCGTGTAGACGCTGTTGCTATCGGTGCTGCGCTCGTTGCTGCTGCTGTTGCTTCTGCTAGTGCTGCTGCTGTTGCTTCTGCTAGCGCTGCTGCTGTTGCTGCGGCTGCTGTTGTGGTTGATGCTGCTGATAATGCCGCTGTTGCTGTTGCTGTTGCGGCTGCTGTTGCCATTGTACACGATAGTTCTGCCTGTCTGGTGACCGGCTGTTGAGGATGAAGCTAGAGGAACATAATTAGCATTGAAACAAGAAGACGTAAAAGCAGCAGCAGCAGCAGCAGCAGCGTTGACGGGGGTGGCAACAAGCGCATTAGCGCGAGTCCCAACGTGGTCATTCGCAACAGAAGTGTCGAACTGAAGATCAGCAGGTAGAAGCGAAGACGTCAGAAATGGCCAGGGAAACGCGGACGGTGAACATATATATCGTGAGAGAGATAGACATGAGACGTGTCCGTTGTGGTGTGAGAGAGCAACACCAACATTAACCGCAGCCGCACCAAGAGCGCAAGATGGTGCATGACTGACAATATCAGAGAGTGGCTGACGGGAGAAGCGGTGCTTTTGCGTGGTAGCCCTAGCAGCAACGCTGCGGATAGCGCCATTCTCACGCACACGAAAAGAATGCAGTACATTTTTCCTGAAGAGATTGCCAGCATCCGCGAGAGCAAAGCAGTCGGACATAACTGCAGAATCAGACACTGTGTAAGTAGTGCTAGCGGCAGCAGAGGATGCAGCTATACTGCAAGAGGCAGCAGGGGGTGTACGTACATTGCAAGAAGCAACAGAGGATGCAACTGCATGGATAGCCGCAGAAGAGGGTGAGGTTACCGTGCAAGAGGCAGCAGAGGGTGTAGGCACACTGCATGAGGCAATAGCGGATGTAGTGGCAGGGATACTGGCAGCAGAGGATACACCGACTACATTGCGAGCGGCAACAGAGGGTGTACGTACAGTGTAAGTGAAATATTTGCGTGTAGCTACGCTGCAAGCAGCAGGATAGGATGTAGCTCCAAGGATTGCGATAGCAGGGGGTATACCTATAACACTGCGAACGGCCGCACACGGTACTACACTGCAAGTGGCAGCAGGGTGTCGCTACACTGCAAGCGGCAGAAGATGGTCTAGTCACAGTGCAAGCGGCAGTAGAAGATGTTGTGGCTGCCTCATTGCATGGAATTGGACACTCATGTATATCCTTCCCAGCAGCACCGGCAGGAGTAGCAGAAGCTACTAGCCGGTAGAAGTTACCGACAGAATTGCTCAGATCACTGACGACTGACGAATAAGGAAGTATGACAGCTCGGGCAGCACCGGGAGGAAGAGCAACAGCAGAAACTGTGGTAGTGTAGGTACAAACAGAAAGACGTTTACCAGCAGAAGTAGCCACTAGCGCTTTTGACGAGTGCTGAATTTCATGTGGGGAGGGTAGTGTTAGACGATGAGCACCGGTATTTAGGCTACGAAAAGCAGAGACACCAGCAGCTGCAGCATTAGCAGCAGCAGCAGCAGCATCACCAGCTACAGCATCCACAGAGGCAGTAGCAGTAGCAGCTGCGGCACCAGCAGCAGCATTGGTAGCAGCACCACCAGCAGTAGCAATAGCAGTAGCAACAGCTCCACTAGCAGCAGCAGCAGCACCAGTAGCAATGGAAAGAGTTCTGTTCGAATTAGCCATGCTGCATGCTTAGCAACAAGAAGGTGTACCAGCTTAGCAACAGGAAGGTGTACCAGCTTAGCAACAAGAAGGTGTACCAGGCGGATATACAGAAGTGACTGTAGCCAGTCCGCCACCGCGAGTGCGAGCGAAAGTAAGGAGTCGCTGACAGCAGCAGCACCATGTCACGAAGAACACGAAGCAACTGCAAAGAGGAGTTGCAGCCACTGCGGAAGGCATCTGACAAACCGCAGTAGGCACACAACTATAGAGAAAGGCAGTCATTGTTTGGTGTGCGGAGTATTTAGAGCAACCAGCAGCAACGTCGCAGCACCGCTAGCAGCAGCAACAGCAATAATCGTCGTGCATGTAATACGTGTCAAGGTATTAAGGTGGAGAAATTGGGCCCATAACTTCTTCCCACAGCGGACGCTGCTTTACAAGTATATTGCGAAGCATAAATGCATGTTTATGCCTGCATCATACCCACACATATATGTGGAGGAAATCAAGAAAAGGTCTCCTAATCACATACATCCCCTCTGGAGCACGCGTATACGTGGGGGTACATTCTCATTGAGACTGTTGTGAGATGCACTTCCCCTCTAGACGTTGGTTTATGCATATATATATATATATATATATATATATATAGTTGTATGTATATAGATATATATATGTTGATATATATTTATATGTGTGTTCTTGCACTATTTCGTACGTGTCTCCTTACAGATGAAATGCAGCACCGTGGTATGTATCTAACAAGTGAGAGGTTTTGTCATACAGTGAATGGCGTCTACACATATGCCGTAGAGTTTGCATCAATACATATACGACTATATATATGTACATGTTTATATACATATATATGAATATATATATATATATATATACTCACCTCTTACGTGCACGAGAATGTTGTACATGGGAATGGCAGAGAAAGCAGTATTTTGACAGAATCATCTTAGAGAGATCTATATAAACATTAACCACGATAGACTAGTTTTTGTCACACAGTGGGACGCATTTACATATATATCTCGTAGACCGCATCAGTACTATACGTATACTCATATAGATGTTCACATTGAAAAAATGTAAAGAAACAATTCCCCCAAGGTATTCGTCCTTTTCTGCGATGGCCTCATACAAGCTTCTATAGGGCCAGGGAATGCCCCCTACATCGTCCAAGACAGTGAAGAAGATGGAAAGGAGGTGGAGTTAGAATGTAGGAGTACAAGACAAGGCAGAAGGCATTATGGAGAGAAAGGGAGAAAACTCAAGTGAGAGGGATTTAATGGAAAGAAAGGATCACTGGAAAGAACGTACATGTGAAAAAAATAAGGAGAAAAAAAGCTACCGTTTGTGCCATGTAGGCGGTCAAGTATTGGAGGCAGGCAGACAGGTGTTGCGTGGAAGAATGAAGAAGAGCGTGTATAATGTAAAGAGACACATTAGCTTGAAGAGCTGAATCAAGGGGGGAAGGGGCGGCAACGAAACAAAGTATACACAGTAGAATTCAAGATGCAGTATAAATCTGCTGGAGTAACATACTTTAAAGAATAGCAACAAGAAAAAAAAGGAATGGAAGCACTGAAACAATTTAGAGGTAGGACACTCATGAGAAGTCTCAGAAAGGGGGGACAATAGCGTGCTGAGAATTGACTAACTTAAAGCGCAGCCAGTATTCAGATGAATATATATATATATATATGTAGATTGATGTATACTAGATAGTTATGACGAGAATCTATTAAGTAAATCCCTTTCCAACATCTAGCGATATTGCCGAGCACACTATACTGTTAGTAGTGCTTTCCTCTCACCGTCATTGTAGCGTTTCTACTGCAAATCAAGGTGGAACACGAAAATTCAGTAAGCGGTTGTGACAAGCAACGGTACGATAAAAAACTATTACTGTGTGTAAATGCTGAATCTAACCGCAAGCAGTGTGACCCTTTCATTACAAGTGCAACATGAGATTACATGATGATTGCTTGTATTAGAACAAGGGTCCGACGCAAATGGCAACCGTCCACCCGGATCATTGTGTGGTGGTTGCGCTGGGTGTAAATATTTACTACTGCTTCGATACTTAATGCATGAGTGCTTATTAGGAGTCTAAACGGAAACAGCATCCGTTCGACCAGAAAGTTTTTGTGTGTGTCAGGTGGATGCTGGTTTCATCGTCACTGGAGGCCTGCAGAAGAGAGGTGCAGAGCACTACAGTAACTACCCTAGTAGATCATTGTAAGAGTAGTGGTGGTGGCTTTATTGTCATTGCAGCTTTCTTTCTGCAGGAGAAAACTGAGCTTTTGTGATGAAAATTTGTAACAAGGGGATCCTGAAAGATATTTGGAGCGGGGGGCCGAGCACGTCAGCGTTGTCTTGTCCCTACGGTTTTGACGTCCTTCATATCCAAAGGGTTTGTGGCGACGATATGGTGAACAGGTTTGAGAGAGGAGCCGAGATGCTAAGCAACCATCCCAGTAGACTACTGTGTCAGGTGTGCTGGCTTTCTTGAACTGTCATTTTGTTCGTTCTATACTAAGGGTGAAATATGGATACTAGTATGGGGAACATGTATCATACTACGGGTGGAAGATGTTAATGTCGAAAGCGCTCGGGACGGAAGGCTGAGACCAGTCATCGTGGTGTTGTTCTTACAGCCACTATATACTCGTAGAGTACAATTGGAGATGATATTGTTAACGCTTGCGGGAGACTAGCTCTAACGAACAGCACGTGGCTCTTCTTTGACGTCGAGGTACGCGCACAGTCGCCTTTCTGTGCGGTCAAGCAGGAGTAATTCTCTCTCGTCATCAAAACTAGAGCGGTAAAGACCGTGGGGTATCAGATGTGTTCGTGTACCGGGGGGAGCGCCGCTATCAGACCGGAAGTCGCCAATTATGAGTTGCGCGTCTGATTTTGTACCGTTACGCTGGTGCCTCCTGCCTTCCATACTACTTTCGCCTGCCAGGTACTTTTCACGCCAGTCAGTACTATCTCCTGTGCTACGCCTGCTGGCACGAAGCGTGGCCTGAAGCGCGAACTAATGATGTGCTTATCGTCTACCATCTTGATCTCGTCCCGTACGGTGTGCAGAACGCAGATTGGAGGGTAGCGGTGCTCCTGCAGCGAAGGATACGTGCAAGGGGGTTTTGTTTGCGCTGCATAGGTTTTCGATGTTGTTCTGCAATCGTTGCTGGTGGTTTTGGTAGGTGTGCGCTCAGCTACGGCGCATGTGCATGCGAGACCGGCAGCTGCAAAAACCTTCTTTCACTGTGGTGTGCGAGCGTCAAAGACTCCAAAAGGGAACAGAACAGGAAACGCACTTGCTGGAAACTAACACAATGAAGAGAAGAGATTATATTTGTCAAAAACCAGCTACACTTCTACCGAACCAGGGAAATACTTTTACAAGCTTCGCGCTGAACTGCGCACACACGGCCTTCCTATCCATGCGGGCATGTGACGGACACCCTACCTGTACGCACTTCTGTCGACTATTCAAGAGACGTACGGGATATGGAGAGCGCTGAACCTCCACCGTAGACCTTCACTGACATATAATTATATACTGGCTCGTATATAAGTATAAACTCGTACACTAATCAGGTGCTGTGTGTCTCGAAGGTTACGAATGTGCATGCTACGCGGAAGCGAAGGTGGTACCTGTTGGCTGCTCAGAACGTCGCTAGAGGCAACAACGCCTGCTGCAACATGCTACCTGGAAATTTCTTACGGTGATATATAAAGAGAATAAACAATCTACCCAGGTAGGTCAGCCACTGTGAACAATGTTGTCAGAATACGCCACCGCCATGCACATCTTAATTGGGCTTTGCAGGAGAGCACTCACCCCACGACACACACATCACGTCATACTAGTGGACGGAAGAAATGAGGGCACTTCTTATTAGCTGATATACCTCCGTGCGGCGGGCGGCCGGTGAGGTGAAGTATGTTCCCGATTAGTGTGCTCATCTACCGCGTGAAAAATGATCGAAGTAGTACCAGAGGCAGGATGTGAACGCATTCCTGTGGCAGCCGTTACAGGCAAGCACCTTTTTACTACGTGAGACCAGTGCCAGAGGTTGACATTTTTCGTTTCCGATAATCACAAAAGCCGCAGGCCGGGTACGTCAGCGAGTGGCCACCGGGATACCATTATACGAATGTGCGCTACCTCTATACTTCAACAAGTGTTTACAAGCTGTAGATTCCAGCGCTCAAGACTACTTTCAAGTCAAACTGTGTATCCGTCCCTCTAAAGCTTTCTCAAGAGGAAAACATGCAGACATCTTTTCGATGATGGTTTCTCTCATGCACGGCATAAGAGTAGACTTGCCCTATGTGTCAGGCCGCGACGATTGCTGTTGTCGCTTTTCTTCAGCAAGGCAGCCCCTCAGCTTCCTGGGCTCTGTGCTTAATAGGAAGAAAGTAGTGTATACGTTCATTCTGGACAGGCACACTATGGCACTATACTTCGGCTAGGGCGTCTGTTTGCAGGTGTACAAAGCCGTTACCCATGTCTGTGCCGCCCTTCAGGCCGACCTTTCGGTGGAAGGTTGTGCTAAACGAGATATGCTCAGAGTTAGAGGCCCGTTTCGAAACGACTCCACTTGTACTCTCAGACAGTGTCGTACAGGTTTCCACGAGCAAAAGCGAGGCTTTATGTGCCGTATACCCGCGCAGAGAGCGACCTTCGCCGACGTGAAAGCATCTGGCACGTCACAGTACGATTGCGGCAGGGAAGTATACAGAGTGAACAACCGCAGGAGGATTCTGATGAAGTTCCGTAAAGGGCCCGGATCGTTCACTTATGATTCGCGCCGCATCACAACTGGAGCATCAGTCAGGTAGCGACTATGACACAGTATGACTTGAAGTCTGCGTTCACAGACAGCGAATAGACCGTCGGATAGCCCTCGTGTCCACTAGCTCCGGAAAGCAACTCCGGCGAAGCTCGTTAACTCCAGAGGGCAGTTCTATCGGCCTCAACAAAAATCCTTGCATTCCATGCCCGCAGCACATACCAGTCAACGTGTTCTTAAGTGCTGCTCTAGTGGCAGACCGTCCGGCTCACTGGTAACAATGCTGTGTGACTACTGCAAGCAGCGCGAGATACACGTGCATGAACTTTAGCACTACTTTTAGGATGCCTCGTTTGTTTGCGATATAAACGCCACCCTATTTGGTTTCCGGAACTAACGTATTCGCCGGACTGTCTCATGTGGCTGAAAGGCTCACCGGTGTGAGCGCCTGCACCGCCAGATCGTTTTCCGATAGTGATACCTAACATCGTGGTAGCGGGAGATACACCAGCGTCGTGCGGTAGTACCCATAGTATTTGTCAAACACGCTCATCGACCTGAATTTTCTCGGAGTTCCTAGCCTGTTTACTGGCGCTTCAAACTAAATACCGAACCTACGTTAGTTACAGCAGTAGTTGAAATCTTTCTCGATGCCAATCAACTGTCAGTGAGAAGGCGACGCTTCGCACTGAGACCACTAGTCCGAACGTTTGTGGCGTCGTGTATCGTCATACGGTGGGATCTGACATCAGACACGACGGTCACACCAGGACTCACGTGACACCCCGTCAGACGAGCGGTAGGCCTCGATAAAACCACAGCCTGCATCGCACAGTGTATCTTTAAACCTGCGTCGCTTCACCATGCGCTGCCGTCAACTCCAGTAACAGACATACTTGCGTGCTGTACGTCTTTCGAGGACGCTACAGCGACTCACTGTCCGCCGGGTTCAACAAGAGAACATGCCACACCTCCTCCACCCGGGGAACTATACACATCAGCCCCGCGCATTCCACAATATACCACTGCGCGAAGCAACATCGCCTACACTGCGTGCACACGGAATGGTTTATGGGTTAACGCTGTTCGTCACCTGCGCCTGACCATCCTCCATCACTTTTCGCTCTGCTATGCAGTATCGGAGGCTAACAGCATCCGCCTCGAAGTTTTTTCAGCCTTCCCTTCGCTTCTACTCCTCAAGGAAGTATTCACCTCTACGACTCCCCTTCTTTCCTCTTAATAGCCCATAACGTATTTACTTCTTCTTGCGCCCGGCTGGGGAGCTCGTGCCTCCTTTCTGTGGGGTTTCTTGTGTAGTGCGCGCCTGAGACCCGGCTGGAGGGGGGGCCGTGCCCGTTGCTGACGGGGTCGCTGCCGCCGCCCCTCCCTTTTTTTTTCCCCCGCCCTTCTGCCCTTGGCGCTTGTCCGGCATTTTAGCTGCGGCAAAAACCGGCACACATCAGATACGGTCGCTACGAGGGTACGTGAACATGCGTGCCATTACTGACGCAGGTCCTCGAACACGTGCGCACCCAACCGTTGAGTCCACAAACACATATATACGTGGTGAAAGCAGTGGCCATTTTGACACTAGGGGTGACATCGTTCGCTGCGGCCACAGACGTTGAAGGGCACGCCGTTGGCGACCAGGCGACCTAACAAGTACAACCCATGCACCGGCAACCAGACGGCGTAGCTCACATCCTCTACCTTCAACCGTTAGCCCACTTTCTGTAAATCACGAAATCTCATGCAGATGGCGTGGTAGGTTCCTTAACGATATGGCACATGTAGCTGTATACGTGCTTACAGTCGCGTACGCGGTGTTCTATTGGATTCGTAAGCAACCGTGGTGCATTACCAGTATGTGTAAGCTTGGCTCACTAATCTAAACGTTGTCATTTTCGTCCATAGAACTCACAGCCCTGGCGCAAAAAAAGCCGGAGTCCTAGGCACTAATCTAGATGTATGCAACTAGACTGCCAAACATTTCCCTATATTTCGTAGTGCGGTGGCGAAGACGCAGCTTGCAGCACGGCACGCCACATCCGGCAGACATTCGCACTGTACTGCATACGATACGGAAGGAAAGGTCGACCTCGAGTTTCACACAGTCTCCTTGTATCAAAACGTGCGCTACTACGGGAAGAGGGAGCGCGCTCGAGTTCCACACCGTCCCCTTGTATTACAACGTGACCGACTACAGCAAAGGCACTACAGAGGTGTTCCACATAAAGGACCCGGGTGGTGTCAAGAAGACTGAATGCGTCAAGCGGCCGCGTTCCTCTAATATATCAGCTTCCCCCATTATCAGATCTGCACGATTCTTCGAGTTTTTGACTGAGAGATGTTCAGATTTGTCTGAGAGATGTTTATATTCTTCTAAGCTTACGTTTGTAACTTTCGCCGGTAAGTGGCGAGATGTGTCGCGACGCACCTTCGCACGTTCGATATTGACCCCAATTACGTCGGGTCAAGGACTGTGTAACCGATCTTGAATGGAATCACAGGGAATCTTTGCACATAAAACGCGTTGCAGAGCAACGGCAGCTCGCAGAAAAAGATTTCGCCTAGAATAAAAACGACAGATCTGACGTGTACCACCGCCAAGATACTGGCAGAGACCAGACGACCCGTCGATGCCAAAAACCAAAATCCACGACGGTAGGGCTCCATTCCCTCAACGCGATGATGAGCAACACCAGCTGTCCAGGGTACCACCAGCACGCGCAGGAGCGACCCGCCGCTGCTCAATGGAACGGGCCACCAAGCCATGCCAGTTGGAGCATCTGACTGAGGGGTAGTACATGTAGTCAACCACGCAGCGACCGAGCTACACCCGCAGGAGCTCCCCAATAACACACCACGGTGCAACCGGAACTACCAGTAGAACCTAGGACCTACAGCATCAACAGCATCAGCTTGGGTAGTTGGTGGCAGAGGAAAAGTGCGGTGCATCAGGAGCGCGCATCAAATACAGAGTGTGTGGAGCTCCTTTCAGCGTTGAATGTTCGTAGCATACCAGCTGTACTAGTTACGGTTAACATCCTGCTATAAAGCACAACCTGTACGCTGGAATCCAGGGTAAAAGCCGGTGCCTCTGGCACTGCTGCGGGGTTGCTAGCTCCACGTCGTTGCCACGTGGCTAGTTGTTTTTTCATCGTAGATGAGCAATTTATGCACAGCAGAGTGGTTGGCTTCTGTACAGAGGCTTCGTCGCTGCTGAGCAGTTACCGGATCTCGCAGCCAACGAGGGATCATCACGTACAGTGGCTACTGTGGAAGTTTCCAGGAGATGAACAAGTAGCAGTCGGAAGCTGGTGTCCCGGTCTTTCGCAGATGGCATATTGCCGGTCCACTGTACCCTTATTGTAAATGGTGGGCCTCTAGCGAATGATCTTTCTTTGCCTGTGTACGGCCTTGATATAATACATGCCTTCATAGCAGAACCTCCCGTAACAGCTTAGCTATCACGGCCGTGCTCCACGTACTTGCTTTTCGAGCGCTATGTGTTGACACACACGCATCATCGCAGTCTCGCAGGCGGGCAGACGGCTGTGGCGTGAAGATGCGTCGAGGAGACGTGTAAGAACACTGCAAAAATATTATGTCAGTGCATACTGTGGTGCATACTCTCGATAGGCACCACCTTGACGAGAAATTCGCTCGATAAAAGATGCGCTAGCGGACGCCGCTGTAGGTAAAGGTAGACATGAAGAGTCATGCCCTGTGGCTGAATCGTTCACCAGGTTTCCAGACAACATAATATGCATACTGTGGCCAGCTCGCAAAATCTCTGGAGCCCTGCACTGGTGCTTAGATAGAGTCCTTGCAAAAAAAGTCTGCACGGGCAGATTAAGTGTCCTCCTGCGCTGCCCGTATGCGATATTGCCCTACCCCTACAGCGGCGCTCAGGTAGAATGCTTGCAAGGGAAGGCTGCAGCCTTTCTAATCTCCACGTAGAATCAGCGGCCCCTCCAATGCCTCCACGTATGTGTACTACTACCGGTTTAGTTTCACATGGCTCCGGTTCTCTCTTACGGACGACCAGTGTCGGCGAACGGGTATCGCGAGACGCTAGCAACCTTGAAGGTAGCTTGTTCTCGCTGTACCGTTTTTGTTCGTGTGTGCTCGCACGGGGCTAGCAGTGGCATGCAGATACTCTCGGGCAAAAGTACGACGAGGGTGGTGGAGCTGTAATGAAGGTGACGTCCGGGAATTGTGCTGTTCGTCGAAAGGCATAACCATTTTGAATGTGAATATAGGCAGGGATGCGACGGGGCATCCGGCTAAAACCTTGTTACAGCTCAGAGCGTTACATGAGTTGGATCGTGCATATAAAAGGAAAGCCGTGGTAGAATGGCCAACAAGGGAATGGACTGAAGGCGGATCAGTTTGCTACTAGAGCACCTCGCACTACAGTGCATAACTAGCTGCACCCCCAGACATACAGGCTGTTATCATCAGGGTCACTGACGGGAAATATATAGCGACGAAACTAACGATTTTACCTGCGGAATGTGGACGCGGTGAGTGACTGCTGGAGTTTGCCAACCGTCGTCGTGGCCTGAGCCTGTGATAGGTGGTTTCTGGGCTCTTCTACACGGTAGGACGTATGAAGCCGAGTGTTCAAACTAGCACATTGGCTGCTGGCGCTGGTTCATACCGGTGCTCAGGATTGTTTTCTGTCGGGTTGGATCCGCCGCTGCCATATACCTGACTAGGTGTCACCCATAACTCTAGCAACCGCAGCAGCTGCTGGACCGAGAGGAGGCTGCGATATAAACGTTCAGATACAGAGAGTCTAGGGGTTATCTTTGGCGGTCTTTGTCAGGCAGCACCAGCAGCCGCTTTCGCAACTAAAAATGCAAACCGCCCGTGAGAGAGGACGCTCGGGACGCCGGGGGCCATGTAGCAACGAAGCAGGCCGCTCGGCACCGCGTGCACCAGAGGGTGTTCACACGCATTAGCTCGGAAAAATGTGTTCAAGTGTGAGTATGTCTCATCAAGTGTAACTGTGCGGCCCTTTGTGGGGCGTTTGTATGTACGTATGTGTGTATCTGCGTACATACACACGTACACGTATGCAAACACATAGGATACAAAAAAACAGCGCACGTACACACCAACATACATAAGATACATAAATCTAATGCAAACAGGTGCTTTTCTAGTTGCTCTGTAATCGCATGAACCACCTGGCATGCCAGCATTCGCGCTCCCTACTGAGGCGCTGAAGAAGCTACGCCGAAGCTGCGCGGAGACAACAATGCTATTTATTATAGATTAGAACGTACTACTACTAATGTGGGCACTTCAGAAAACCTTGGCGTGTTTGTGGGCACCCCAGTAGCTGACGTTACTGCCGAAATAGCATGCTCAATTCGTTTGTTTGAGTGTTCTGTGTAGACGCGCACGCGCATTTCAGTAAAAGGTTTGAGAGATAGTAGTGTGTAGGGAACGTAACCGGAAATAGGCAATCAAAGCCACCTGGCTCGCTGCCCATAACATGCAAAGGTACACGCGCCCGAGACCAGTGAGTCTTACACACATTAATGTAACAGCACGGCTTCCAAGATGTCCACCTCTACTACTCTAGCTTCGCTAACTGGAGCCGTGGTTTCGGGCTTACACTCGAGCGGCGTTTTCAGAAACCCCGAGGGCGCGCGCCTTGACGTCAGACGCGCACGAACGACCTGTCGGGTGGCACCGGCTTTGCGGAACAGGGACACAGTTGCGCAGCCGAGCGCCCCTGAGCCAGGAAGCAACACGTATCAGGCCATCCCATATGTGCCTGTAGGAGAACATGCTCTATTCTAATGCAGTGCACACAACTGCTCGACTCTTCCACATGGCCATCCGACAATTAGAGGGTTCTGAGCAGCTTCCCCTCCGTTGCCATCTATAGGTCAGGCTCACTTGTCAGTTCGCAAAGTGACACAAATTATAGCATGCGGACAACGCTTGCGTCCGTCCATGATCGAAGGCAGCACTGCATTACTGTGCGTCCAACGGTACGGAGACGCATCTGGACCACTAGGGACTGCAGGTTCAGCACACTTCCCTAGATATATATCAATATACGAAGCGTGGAGGAACGAGCTGAAACTTCGACTATTCACGCCGACTGCATGGCAGGCGCCAGTGCCGCCAAGGAGATCCGTTCAAATGCATCCAACGCGCCGATATTCGCCAAATCAGAAACAAAGTGGACTGTCGTGGGTGGCATTTGATTTTCAGAACAGAGATATCCAAAATAGCCACATGGATGGGACTGACAGCGTTCCTCACGGGACGTTAGTACCTCACCTCACCCTAGCGAGGCACAGAACATACATGCTTATCAAGGCTCTTCCCTGATCTTTAAAACGTCCTGCAGCCATTGCGCTCAAGTAAAAACGTTACTTTTCGAGCATGTAATGCCGCAGTGCAACGCTACTTGGAGTACAGACCTTCTTTTTGCCGGTCGCTCTGACGAAAATGCCTTAGACATTTGCGTGTGCCATGAGTGTCTTGTTCTTGCGGAAGGGGCTGAGGCCACTTCGTTGAACACGTAGTTGCGGGTACGAATGCACAGGTCCTGTGTGTACGCAGACGTCCAGAAGGACATATTCTCACATTCACTCATCAGGCATACTGCCAATCAGGAGTGCCAATGTATGGCCTGTGTTTACGCGCTGGTCGGTCCTCTATATACGAGTATCCTTTATTCATTTTTTCTTGATCCCACATGCATTGTCGCCACTCATTGAACCACTTCACGCACTTCATGCCAGCACCTTGAGGATCCTGCGTGGTACAGTGTAACAGACATACAACACCGGAGCATACCAGAGAGCTTCCTCAAAGGCAAGCTTGTTCCCACAGATGGCTGCGGTGGCGGACGGCGCTCTTCAGCGGCGTCTATAAAACTGTTTCATCCGTCCAGTAGGACTGATATGAAAATCTACAGGACTTAGGCTAAATCAAAGCCACTCCTTGGCGTAAGCCTTCTAAGCAAGCCTCGGTGACTTCCAGAAAAACCAGCATTCTGTACTCAGTACCGGGTGCGAAGTCACAATCACACAAGAAGTGTGGCGGCTAGTGCCGTAAGCGAACCGGCTTTCACTAATGTAGATGGAGAGAAGCAAAGCAAAACACCGTATCTCAACTTTTAACGCTAGACACCGGTTTCGCGCGGGCCGTGGTCCATTTGCGGCGCTCTACCGCACCCATTCCTGAGGAGCAGCGCTCCCGATCAGACTGATATGCTAAGCACGCGCAGAAAACTTCTCAGTTTTGAGAAACTCCCACGTAGGGCACCACCAGTATACGCACAATTAGCATTCGACAGCAATATCTGACATTATTCTAATGCACACTTGACAAATACCCAGCAGCGGTTTTCCTACTAACACGCGCAAAACAAAGCTGCACCGGATAGTGCTGCGACATACGGTATCTGGCTGCGTGTATAAGCACCAGCACTTGTCTAAGTGTATGGTGCCCGCGCTCGCGGTATGGACGCTCACGTGTGAATATGTATCATGATATCCCCTAATGGCAAGATGCAGGTATCCGCTGCGACGAGGTGGAGTTGCTATAAGCAGAACACCTTACTGAGGTCAACTATTGGACTGAGTCTGCGCTGATCTGCAACGAAAGTTTATTGGACCACTAAAACACCTACTGAACAGGAGAATTAAGCGTTATCCGTGACCTCTCTTGAGAGGACAACTGCATAAGCAGCAGACCTATGCAATAGTGAAGGGGTGACCTACTCTAGATTTCAGCAGTGGGCCGTAGTGCGCACACGTATGCCATGGCCGTAGATGGCTGGCGAAAAAATCGACTACGGGGATGCCAGTGACTCACCATGTGTGCTTGCTGGGCCTGCAGGCATTTGAATTCTTCCAGCATGAGGTACTTGCACGCGTTGTTCGGGTCATCCGCTTGAAGTTTAGCGGCGAAATCATTGACTGCGAGCCGAATTTCGTCCTCCGTGCGGGCAGGTCGAAAGCGCTCAGGGTGATACAGGCCATGATGGTAGGCCAGAAGCCGTTCCCACTCTGTGGAAAGCTGCAGTGGTTTGTCCGTGAACCCCCCCTCTGGCAGCTGATCGGTAAGCATATTTGAATACTGGGTATTTATGCGATCGGCCTCTGGCTTCATGTTTGGCAGAAAACCACGTAAGTCTGACGTCCACGGATGGCGAACAGCCTCATGATTGCGGTTGTCGTAGATGGAGTTGTACGTGTGGCAGCCAACTTGACGGCTGACTGGTATGGGCGCATTCCCCCAGCGATACAGCTTTGTATTCAGATCCTCATCCATTTGCGGAGTTAGCGGCGCTCTCCGGTCTAGTTCAGGAAATGCGCCCTCGCTTCCCGCCAAAGCAAGCGGGTTAGACGATAGAGATTCTCCCATTTTGAGGACGAGATTTATAAAGATTGCTCCACGGAGTATGAGTCGATGTAAGCGGGCAGGGGAAGAGGGAAGTATTGACTGGAGACGGCGGAACAGGAAGGAAGCCTGATGTCAACAAGGGCTCAGTGAAGGTAAGATACGGTGACGCAACTGAGAAGGAGAGCTCACAGCTGGACTCTCGCGTGAAAAAGAAGAGACAAAGGAAAGAAACGTGCTTCAAATTGCCAGAGCGTGGATAGATCTGCCTCTAAGTCCAGCTGAACGGGCGATGCGGCGAAAGCACACACTCATAGGGCGCCGCATGCTCCTCAGACACGCCGCACGGAATGGGATTATTCCAGCCTCTACCACCACCGCATCCTCGTGCTGCTTCCGTAGGGAAGTCCCATCAGAGTTATGCAGAAGGAAGCGAACACATCTAAGAGAGATTCTCCTAATGACCTTCACACATGCATTGAACAACAGCTTGAAGCAATGTCTTTGTAAAGTAATGCTGGCGATGCGAGTCCCCATGAAGTGGGACATCTGCTACTTTGCTACTTTGCCTCGTCTGTTGTATGCCTATCTCATTCATGATGGAACCTCCTTTGCTGAGGAAAACTGGCTGCTGCATGCCGCGCCTTCACTCGGAATTGCAGCTGGTCTCGTACACCAATGCATGCAGCGCCCGCGTCGAGCCGCTGAAAAAGCCGCTTGTCGTGCGCGTGAAGTCACCGGCGGCGTTGGCGATTTGGCGGCAGTGTCAAAATACATAGACAAAACGTGTGTTCACAGCTGTGCCAGCGTCCTGCGGCTATACTTACGGTGCTCTGCTTGTCTTAAGGGCAAAAGAAAAGAGCGTATCACTTCCTACTGTAAAGACTGAGAGAGTGATTGGATGAACGCACCAGACAAAGGTACCGCCTATGTGCTAGGAAGCATCTTTTGAGCGTCTCCCGTGTGTGTGAGACAGTGCAAAGGTTTCCACGACCTTGCGTGATGTGCATGCGCATACAGAAACCTGGCTGTGCACATGTTCAGACACTACTCTGGTGGTGGGAAGTGACATTTCTACTTTGTCAGTTGGATAGTGGAAAATTGCTCATGTGGTTACCTAGCACTGGGAGACTGTTTCCGTCGTCATGGGAATATCCATATTTACCACTGCGGCGCCGAGAGCGTCGACAGCTGTTCTCGTAGCACTTCATCTTGGTGATGATGATGCTGTCGTGAGCAGAGGAGACTTGGACGCCTACGAAAAGGCTTGTGCATTTGCTTCCACGGAGCGGCACTACACAGCAACACCAAGACGTCGAAAATATATTACGAGTGCCCCAATGTGGTAAGGCAGTACCCGTCGTTATGTCTGTAAATGCTGTTCTATCTCTGACAGGACGAGGAGGAGCGTAAGAAAGCTTCAAGGATCCCACGTACGTCGTAGCGGCCCTGCCGTCGCGACTTGACATGTTAATTCTCTGCATGGAACATAGTAACGCAGGAACAGAAATACTGCGGAGTGGTGGTGGTTGGAGAATAGCTGCATACAGCTAGACGAGCGTGTGCTGTAGAGCGCTGGGAGCCTACGTGCATAACCATGCATGAAGCCGCGTAGCTTCGAAGGCATTATCAAGGTCTCTTTTCGTCGAGCGGTAACTACCGATTTTGTGTTATTTTGCAGCGTACTAAATCAGAGAAGCCACGTAGCCCAGTTTGCCCAGCAGGAAACAGCGTACACTTCGGCGGTGTTGCGCTGGTAGCACGCTATTACGTACAGTGCGCTCCTTGATTCCCACGTTCGCTAGGACTGCCATTCACAGCTCCGAACCTTTCACGCAAAAAACGTAGCTCATGTGCACACGCTGCTGTGGAAGAATAGCCTTCAGATGCCAGCTCGTGGTAGGAGAGGACCACCTCGTGGCCCATCATAGTTGACGTCACTTCCGCCTGACTGGTAGCGTCCTGGTGTACCCCGGTGATTCTTCATTCTAAGCCACACGGACGCAATGAGGTGCCGATGGGTGGCACGCCGTTCTGTGCTCTACACGGAGCACTTAAGCCGTCATGCTCTGCCAACAAACGCAGTCACTCGACAGGAGACTTGCAGTGAGCTACTTTTTGCACCGGTGTACCTATCAACATTCCCCTGAACCTAGGTCTGCATTCCTCAGTTACACCTCATTACGGTAGTAGTTGCTATAATCCAGATCTAGTGAGGACAGCACAATGCACGGCTAAATTAAGTGCAAACGGCTCCAGGTTGTACGCGTATGTTGACAGCTATCCCGGGGACAGCGGAAAATCCGGCAAGCTGAGCATCTCGTAGAGCAAACTTGTAAACTTGCCTCCTAAAACATCTATGCGCAGGCAGCCGCATTCAGACATGAAACTTAAGAGAATAAAGGGAGAGTACGCGCGTCTGGTGTACAGGTTTGCACACGGCAGCGCAGCCCAGTGAGCGTATATCTGAGGCAACCGCGGTGTTCGGTGCTATACCTGCTAACGCGTGCGGTGTACCAGCTTGCAATTTGTAGGCGGGATACCAAGGATTGTCGCAGGCACTGCGTGCCTTGGAAGCTGACTTGCCTAAGCGAGATACACAGGAATCAGTACACTCTTTGCGAATCGCGCACGCCGGTGCTGTCTGGGAATGCGCTTTTGGATTGAGCATACAGTCATGCACACACAGTAGTCCTGCTGGATGCTCGGAAGCGCAGTTGCCCATTCTGCGTGGAGGCGTATTTCGCCGT
The DNA here is from genome assembly GCF_030435755.1 of Ochotona princeps. Classification (NCBI taxonomy): domain Eukaryota; kingdom Metazoa; phylum Chordata; class Mammalia; order Lagomorpha; family Ochotonidae; genus Ochotona; species Ochotona princeps. Next base: position 8,777 of record NW_026698751.1, on the reverse strand, counting down.
CCACAGTATGTGTCAACACGTAAGCATCTTTGTCAACCCATGCAGTCCCGCAAGTCTAGAACTCGGAGACACGCGATGCAGTTCCAACAAGAGGTACAGGATGCTTCCCTGCTCCTACCCCTTCCTGCACCACGTGTTTCTCTGCGAGGTCTCGTAGTACAGCTACATCTACCTTGTTCCTCTGCTGAGCCCTGGAGAGCTGCGCCTGTGGCTGTCTTCACCGGTTGCGCAGGCTGCTCCTCTGTTCCCAAAGTTGCTGTCCAGCGCATATGTGTCTAGTAGATTGTCCTTGGCGACTCGAGTGACGTTGTCGCGTGAGTGTTGCGCCGGGGAAGGCCTGCGGTGGCCAGCACGCGAGGTCGGAACTCCTTTGTTTTCTTCTCGTATTCAATGCGCTTTCTGGACTCGAGTTAGCCACCTCTTCGTCGCTAAACTCGTTTCTGTTCCGTCTGCCCTTCTGGTACTTAGCAGTATCCTCAGTACTCTAAAAAGCACCTGCTGTGCGAGTGACTCCGCCTTCGAAGTGGGAAAACGTAAGACAGACACAAACTCCGACTCCTACAGAGGTATATCGCTTATGGCTCAGCAGACGCTTTATTCGTGGAACTCCGCCGTGACAGCGACGGTAGTATCCGTGCTCGCAGTGTCACCTTACGGTATTAACCCTCAAAAACGTAAGGGTCACAGCACAACTCAGAATGCCTGTATAATTACAGTGGGTGGCCACTGCATTGTCATCTAGCAAGAAGTTGTACATGCTTGCGGGTGAGGGCGCAGCGGGCGTGTGTGAATTCGGCTAGAGCGTATCCTTTGAAACTGCATCAGGCACGGCAGGGCCTCATGTAGAGCATCTGACTAGTTTGTACGTTTTGCACGCGTCTGAGGGAAAAAACAGAAATTGCAAGTTTCATTGATCTCATGTAACACTGCAGCAAGGCACACAATCGCAGCTGCAAAACCCCGCATGCAGGAACTTGGCACAAATACACTGCAAAAAGTTCCTTCACAAACGAACACCCTGCTCACCATTCTGATTGTGAGTTTCGGACGTTACTGCGCGCTAGTGTGTCACTTTTGTTTATATGTACTTGTGAACACGTTCGTTGGCGTCATGTTTTCCACGCAAACGTTTCTGATACAAGCATCATGCGCTTACCACGGGGAAGATACTGCTTGCTGCGGGGGTCTAGTAGACGATGCTGCCTCCTTTCGTAGAGCTATCCTCCGTCCCTTCGTCACGCAGCAACGATAACTCCCACACCGCCCACAGCTGCTTGCGACATGTAAACGTGTTGACGCAGAACTGCCCTACCAGCGCAGATATAGCGTTTGTGGAGATGCTGAAGGGGGAAACTGCAGCAGTAGACTCTGACGACGAGATAGTGGAATACTGCCACATGCGGTCACACTGCGAGTGCAAACTGGTGGATTTCCTACAACTGGGACCTTACACTTGGATGTCCTCATACTTGCGCTTGTGAACCCCGGGGCACACGCTAATGCACCACGTCATATTATCTGTCGGGGCAAGCCAGCCTGCAGACGATGCACCACGAATCTGCACGGGGGTGTGTCTGGGGCTATTACACAAAGGTGTCGGCAATGTCAACGGAAAACTTGTATATAAGCTCTCACGTAAGCGTGTCAAGACACACCATGCAGAGGTGCGGTCAGTCTTATCTTCGCATGGACTTAAACTCTGTACCATTTGGATCAGCTGCGAAAATGAGACCGACCCTATCTCTGCTTGGTGAGTGTTGACATATATACATATAAGCTTTGAATCCGCACCAACGACACCTCTTCGTACTATCCACGGGCACGGCCCCATGCAGATTCGACGGGCTGCGTCTGCAGGCTGCCCTACGCCGATAGATAATGACGCGGTGCATTAGTGTGCGCTCCAGGGTTCACAAGCATCATTGTGACGACATCTAGGTATGTAACGACGTGCTGTATCAGTGTATATCCGTGGGTCCACAAGTACCAGTATTTAGCGTACTACGCGTCATGGATATGGCTTATCCGGACTCTATGTGCACGACGTAGCTTACGGTTTTACTGCGGTATCGAGGGCAGCAGAGTGCTGCCGTCGGGGCTACGGCGAGCATGCCCACTACGGCCTATCAGCACACCAAGTCGGTCGGTGCCTTCCGTATGCGCGCTACAACCCCGCCTCCACTTACACTACGCTGTCGGTGTCTTCCAGTAAATGGACTCCCTCTGTGTCACTACTTGCAAGTGCACCTCCATATTCTGCTGCGAATTAAGTAGCAACAGCGACCCCTGCCACACTTCGCAGGTGCGTATCTGTTGCATACGATGATCGTGCATACCCGCTGGTTGTTTAGCGTCTCGGCGACTGCATGCATTCGCGGTGCTGCAGCTTTTCTGCTTGCTGCTACTGCAACGCTATTCCAGCCACCCCAGCTTGTGGGGTCAGCCGAATCCCGCGCAACACACGCCTACCTGCTGCTTGACAGGGGCTTGTTGCAGTACGGCTTTCTTTGCCGCCAGCCCCTTTCCTGCTGTTCCCGTGCACCTGGCTACCCCCCTTTTCTTTGTACTTCCTGCCTTCTGCTTGTGTAGCTTAGTCCAGATCCGCGGGTTATCATTCTGAATCTTTTGAAAACTACTAGCCGTGCTCCGCCCGTGTTTTCATGCTACGCTAGTTATCACTCAGCCGAATGTATGCCTAGCAGCACGTTTGTATGGGCCCGTCACTCTACGACGGTAGTAAATCTCAGTCTTATCGGCGTTAGAGCATCTCACTACAAGGCGGCCGTTTCTTATGTTTATAGCTATTCCCCATTGTTTCAAGGAAGATGATGCAGAAACAGTTTAAAGGCGGCCCTGAGACAGGCCTGCAGGCCGTGGAGCAACGGTTGCATCGAATTCGCATTACCCTCACGTCGAAAGATTTACCGTCCATTGAGAGAGGTGGGCTGCAAAATAAGTTAATGTAGGAGGCGTTCTAGATTCTCCGCAGAAGCTTCAGCAGCGGTCGGTCGCAAGTTTATCTGGGGATCTTACCAAAATTCTATGACGGAGAGTAGCAAGGACGCCAGCGGCTGGTTGGGCATGGAGGCGTTTGTCAATGACAGGATCAACTCGCAGTGTCTTCATTTGGCATTGAGAGCGGCGCGGGGCAGACAGAGGCCCAAGCCTTGCGTGTTGTGACGTCTTCATCAATATCGAAGGCAGCATTGTGTGCCGCGCCCTCGTTCTACATAGCGCATAGGTACATGGACAAGCATGCTTTTCACAGCGCAGCTCTAATGCGAGCTAGAGTGAAACTACAGTGTCTGCTTCAGACGCGGCAGGTGGCGTCTACTGGTGGTTTTGGTGCCCAGTAATGTGCTTGCGAATCAACGCCGTAGAGCTAGCAGTGTGATTGACTGCCCCGTGTCCTGCACGTGTCAGGGTACAGTTTTACAGTTTCCCCCCCACCCCCCCCACTTCGTGTGTACGACTCTATGCGGGTTGTCTGTACACACACGAAGGTACCGTGTGCATCAGTGCACGCGCATCAGACCAATATAAGCGACTGAAGGTTTAGGCAGTGCACACGATTGTGTGTGTGGTGGGTCCCAGAACTGACAGCAAGCCGTTGCAAATCACCCCAGCATGTTGGAGAGTCCCTCTAATATATCGTATCTGCTTGAAAAGTAACTGTGCTGTCCAACAGATGAGGAGAATCTGCGCCGTGTTGTCCTACTGAGAGGGACTGTTACCGTGGTGCATGGCCCCTAGTAGACGCATGCCTGTAACACTGTCACGCTTCTGTATATCGCTCAGATATCCGCTGAGCAGGGCACACCATGTGCGCACACGTATACGACTGTGATGGTCTCGAACTCCTGTGAAGCACCCTCACGCCGGTGTTACGTTGCGCAGTGGAAGCAGCAGTGGCGCACGTCCTGGTACAACGTCTCAGATATCTGCTATACGCTTGTCTACTCCGTCGGTCCGGGAATCGGTACATGTATATGATGTCAATGTACGCCTTCCGAGCAATGCTAAACATTGGATCTGTGCCTGTTTGCTTGTGCAATATTATACACGAGTGTACAGATACAGTGCTTCTGTCAAGTGAACAACTTCGGGGCTTTTATAGTCTCGATGTCGTGCGCATTCCCGCCTGTTTTGCTGACGTTCAGTCTGCTCAGAGCTTGTCAACGGAGCAAAGGAGAAAAATTTACAAGTTTCGGGGCCGGTGAGACTTCCCGTGAAAACGCTGCGCGTCACAACTCGCAAGTCGCCTTGCGGAGAAGGTCAGACTCTATCTCCGTGATCACAGTAGCAGCGGTTCCTCTTGTGCTCCACTGCTTGTTGCAGCACACGCTCACCCACTTGTGCATGTGTAGGTGGCAGAGCTTACACGTGAGTACACGCTTCCCACAGCATACACCTGTGATATACTAAGGTACCTCGCATGCTTCACCTGCTGTCCGGCTGCTAAGTGGTGTGCCGCCCCCACACCCGCCTCCGACATAATTGTAGGTTGGCCCGCACAATGACGCGTTGAAAGTGCTGATATGCGTGCTCAACGGGGTTCCAACACTTCACTGCCGTGGTATCTATGTGGCTCCAGCGGTGTGGTTCCCGCGTTGCCTAACAATCAGGCTTTTGTGTCATGGTGGATGGTGGTGATTTACTGCAGGTACAAACACGTGGGATCGATTTGAACTGCGCATCTACAAGCGACTGATTGACCTGCATTCACCGAGCGATGTTGTGAGGCAGATCACGAGCCTGAGCATAGACCCCGGCGTGGAAGTTGAAATTACTATGCCAGAAATCTAGATGATTGTCACGAACACTTCCGTGAGACCAACGGGAACACCAGCAGCGCACACCTGGAAACGGCACAAGTGGGACTGGGTTAATAACTCCGGATTTCTGTCAGCGCAGTGATGTGACATGAAAGAACATGTGCTGTCATGTCAGGTAGAGGGAGACAACCGTTGACAGTGCTTCAGGGAGGAGTATATAATGCGACCGTTGCAGCATGTGCAGACATTTCGTGCCGCCCCATATCCGAACCGGCACGTCTAAACGGCGAGAGTCGAACGCACCATCGGAATGCCGACTGTATCCCGTCAGTATTCTCAGCGTTGCACATGCTAGACGGACTCATTTATACGTGCTGCTTTCTAGCCCTACGTAACATATGGTTTTCAAATGTAAGAGCCCAGTGCACGTGCGCGAGTGCCAGGTGGGTAGTCACTTTTTGGGACGCAGTGAGATGCATGCCGTGCGCTGCGTGGAAAATCTTACAGATGTGCGGGCAGCACAAGATTTGTCTTATCAGACCTCAAGATGTAATAACGTTGTTGGCAAGTGCAGTCGTAGTTGGAGTTTCAGTATCTTGTAGATCCACAATGAACGCTGCTACTTGCTTTGGTAAAGCGCTCTTAATTGCTTCCGTCCGTTTCTTAGGCTGGTAGATGTTGATGCATGCTGCAGCTGCGCCACAGGAATAGTGTCTCTTTGAATACGGTGGCAACAGCGTACCAACTGGAGCAGTTACGAACGCACCTGGAGGAACTGGAGCCTTTTCCGGTGCAGAAGGGGTAGCTTCAGAAAACCGACTTAGGTGTCGGGAGGCAATGCTGGGAACGGGAATGAAGGAATAATTTGCACCTACGTTCGAGGCACTTGCTGAGCCGCACGTTTTTTACATAGGAGCCAGAGATAAAAGTAGTTGCATCTAAGCACAGAGGCACTTACTCAGCTGCAAGTCCACTACTAGGAGGAAATTGGTTGCATTTTTACAAAGGCGTCTATATAGCCATTCGTCCTCCATTTACAACGGAAGAGAAGTTAGTGAATTCCCAGCAGAGAAGGACTTGTTCAGCTACACGACTTCAACATAGAAAACGTCGAGGGAGCTAGTTGCATTCAAGCAAAGAAGCACTTGCTCATGTACACGCCGGCCGCGTAAACCCTGGAGGGAAAAGGAGGTGCGTCTAACCACGGAGGCACTTGTTCGCCCACACGTCCTGCACCCGAGATGAGGCACGCTGCACCCGCTCAAGCTTGAACTGTCACTAGCAGTGTTGTGCGGTGAGCCCCTGCGTGAACTACGACTGTGCAACAATGTCCTAAAGTTATCCGGGAAATGGGTTTCTTGTTGACCCTTAGAAAATGTCTACATGGGGATACAAGGCTCCATGCAAAGGAATAAAGAAAAAGAGATCAGATGCCGGCTAGACAGTCTGAGTAGAAGACAGCCGTCTGTGTTGGGCACTGTGTGGTCCTATGGCTTTTGAGACCTTTGTGGCAAGGATGACGATGTCTGCCCTCGAAGACAACCTCTTCCAAGCGTCTTCGTAAGCCGCTGTTGTTTTGTCCACGGGCGACCCCATATGATACTGGTAGTCCCATCGTTGCTGTATCTCACGTCTCAGCTGGAGTTACGCGGAGCAAAGGATCTATTTACCTGCAATCACAATATCGTTAAGGCCAGCGTACATACCCCCTTCGGTGACGCACCAAGCCGAGTCTAATTCGCTGACTGCACCATGGTCACCTCGTGCTGTTTCTCCGCGGTGGACGCCCTCATCGTGAACGCACTTTAACCCTTCTAATCCACATCAGCCACGCATTTTAGGAGGAACGCAGGGATAGCTGAGCATAATGTGGACAGGATGGTGGTGCAAGGACGGATGCTATAAGCAGCACTTCGGCGCGTGTCACGTGAGACCTGTCTGCTCGGAGCCCACGATTAAGGGCTGGGGCGTGGGACGCTGTACACAAGCTCATACGTACATGTCTGCGGCTATCAGCGGGAGGCAGTGGGCACTGCAGCGACAGCGCAGCTTCTCACACTACGTTCTGAACAGGACTGTTCTAGGCCAAAAACCATAGAGTTTTTCCTGGTGATGTACCTGTCAGCAAGTCACGTTAGAACCTTTTCCAATGACATTCTGTCGGTATTGTAAGGTAGGTGCTGTTCTCGTATGCGTCCTCTTACAGCGAAGAGGTTCTTGAACGGCGTGCCCTAGTTGAATTCACTCCTTAGATAAGGAGGCACCCTGAATTTGTATTTGCAGCAGGCGTCGATACGTGGGCGCCATACGCGTACCAGCTTAATGCCACCGTGGCTTCGTACGGTACCGGCGACAGCATTTGTACGTGACCACAATAGTGTGAATGCGAATTTAAGTGCGCTTAGACGGACGCCGTTAGAATCTTCTGGCAAAACAGCTTCTAAAGTCCCTACACACTGCGTTGATTTTGGTGTTTTTGCTCCACGGCGCCTCACGAGGTCGCTCAGTAAAGCGCACATGTATGCAACAGAAGGATCAACCCTCAGAGTAAAAACGCGCAGGACTCCTCCTGGTCTACTCTTTCTGCGGTTTGCTTCACTTCACCACAAGTCGCATATGGCCACAAGTGGGGTTCGAAGTTTGTGCAGTACATGTACGATCATGCGCGAAGGCGGTTTCTGGCCAGTGAATCGAGGCTGTGCCTGCAGATTCATGAAGCCACACTGATATTGTAAGCGCTTTGAAAGAGCTCCAACATTCAGGGCGCTGCCGGAGTGTGCCACCTACTGAAGCAGACCTGGCCACACACTGTCTCAGGCCGCTTGTCTGCAGCTCTCCTTTGTTATGAAGCATTTCACGACGTTACAGACCGTGCCCATGTTGCCGGAAAGCTCCTTCTCTTGCAGTGGGCGGCCTCACATCCGGGTAGGCCCTGTAGGTAAAGATGCTCCATACGTGCCGCACGCCCATCGTCTGCAGGTCATTCACGTCGCTCAGTTTACGACTAACACACATCAAGTTGCTGAGCCGCACTCAGCTATGTATTTTGAGGTCCTTTAGTAACGGTGAAGTGCCGAAATGGAATCTGTCATACGCCTGTGGGTTAGGGAAACCTTTATGGTAGGTGCTGGTTCTGGTGGGTACGGGCCTAGCCGTAGTGTGTTGTCTTCGACGTACATGGAGAGACGTTTGCTTGTACAATGGGGGCCGCACCAAAATGGTTTAAGGCGCTTGTACTGCTTGGAGAAAGGAATTCTTTGATCTATGTAGGTTCACCGATAGTACCTTGTTTTGACCAATGTGTCGTCATGATGCATTCTAGGCGGCGGGTTTGCACCGTGTGCGGCTAGCTTCGGGCGCCAGCCGGCTGTAAACGCAGCAGCGAGTCCTCAGCTGGCTCTGCTGAATTACTTCATTTGTCTCTGCTCGGCCCGAAGGCACTTCGTAAGGATAGTATGCGGGCTCTCTGGTGCTCCCCAGAACGCTGACATCTCTCTCTTGATGGTGAGCGAAATTGAACTCAGCTGGCCATTACGGTAGCATGATGGCGTTGACCGGCTAGCACGCCCTTTACAGTGCAGTGAACAACGTTCCCTGTAGCTGGAACTGTCTCCAGGAAGGAAAGAACGAAGGAGTACGGAGGGTCGGGAAGGACGGTGGTCACGTCGACTGATCACACCTGCCGTTACTATGTACGGCATTTTTATCGTTGCCGGTGCATGTGTCCGTAGTGTGGCACAAATTGAAGGAAAATAACCTTCCTGGTTAGACACACTCGACGCATATCTCGTTTGTCTTGAGCTAAGCTAGATCGTATCTCATCCAAGGCCGTGCAGACCGTGCGAAGCAACACCGTATGTTAATGTCGACTGTAACACCTGCGTGATAGTCATAGCTGAGTTTTATTAGGCCTATGCACTTGAATACTCCACTCTTCTGCTCGTGCGACAGGCAGACAGAAACAGGAAGATACCATCGCGGCACATGTCTTTGGCGTCACGT
>NW_026698750.1:0-79855 GCF_030435755.1 Ochotona princeps | reverse complement strand
TCCAGATGAACCTTTGAATCATTGTTTCCAGATCTGTGAAGAATGTTTTGGGCAATTTGATTGGGATTGCGTTGAATGTATATATTGCCTTTGGCAGTATAGACATTTTAATGATATTGATTTTACCTATCCAGGAGCATGGGATGTTACTCCATCTTTCTAGATCTTGTTCAATTTCTTTTTTAAGTAGTTTGTAGTTTTCCTCAAATAGGTCTCCAACATTTTTGGTTAGGTTAATTCCCAGATACTTCATGCTTTCCTTTGTTACTTTGAATGGTATCTTGCTGGTTAGATCTTTTTCCAACTTGGGGCTGTTAGCATACACTATGGCTGTTGATTTTTGTTCATTAATTTTGTACCCTGCCACTCTACCGAACTCTCGTATAAGTTCTAGTAGTCTCTGTGTTGAGCCTTTTGGCTCTTCCATATAAAGAATCATGTCATCTGCATATAGTGAAAGCTTGACTTCTTCATTTCCCATTTGGATTCCTTTGATTTCTTTTTCTTGTCTTATGGCCTCAGCGAGTACCTCTAGAACTATGTTGAATAGCAGCGGAGAAAGCGGACATCCCTGTCTTGTTCCAGATCTCAGTGGGAAGGGTTCCAGTTTTTCTCCATTCAGTATGATGCTGGCATTGGGTTTTTCATATATTGCTTTGATTATGTTGTGGATTTTTCCATCTATGCCTACCTTGGTTAGGGTCTTTAGCAGGAAGTTGTGCTGGATTTTGTCGAAAGCTTTTTCTGCATCTATTGATACTATCATGTGATTCTTGTTTTTCAGTTTTTGGATGTGGTGTATCACATTTATGGATTTGCGAATGTTGAACCATCCCTGCATTCCAGGGATGAATCCTACTTGATCTGGATGAATGATCTGTCTGATGTGTTTTTGAATTCTGTTGGCTAGGATTTTGTTGAGAATCTTAGCATCAATGTTCATCAAAGAGATAGGTCTGTAGTTTTCCTTCTCTGTAGGATCTCTGCCCGGTTTTGGGATTAAGGTAATGTTGGCTTCATAGAATGAGTTTGGAAGGGTTGCTTCCTTTTCTATTGTTTTGAAGAGTTTGTAGAGGATTGGGGTTAGTTCTGTTCGGAATGTTTTGTAGAATTCTGGAGTGAAGCCGTCTGGGCCTGGGCTTTTCTTTGTTGGGAGGTCTTTAATCACTGATTCAATCTCTGCTTCAGTTATGGGTTTGTTCAGGTTGATTGTTGCCTCTGGGCTAAGTTTTGGCAGGTTGTGTGAGTCTAAGAACTTTTCCATTTCTTGGTGGTCTTCTGATTTGTTGGAGTACAGTGCTTTGTAGTAATTTCTGATTATGTTCTTAATGGTTGTAATGTCTGTTGTTACGTTGCCTTTTTCATCTTTGATGCTGTTAATTCTTGCTTTCTCTTGTTTTTTCTTTGTCAGTCGGGCCAGCGGGGTGTCTATTTTGTTTATCTTTTCAAAAAACCAGCTTTTTGATTCGTTGATTTTGTGTATGGTTTTTTTTTTTTATTTCTATCTGGTTGATTTCCTCCCTTGTTTTGATGATTTCTTGTTTCCTGTTGTGTGTGGGGCTCATCTGCTGCTGCTTTTCCAATTTCTGGAGGTGTGTGGTTAGTTCCTGTATTTGGCGCCTCTCTTGGGCCTTGACATGAGCTCCAATTGCGATGAGTTTACCCCGTAGCACTGCTTTGGCAGTGTCCCACAAGTTTTGGAATGTTGTATCAGAGTTTTCATTGGTTTCCATAAATTTTTTGATCTCATCTTTAATTTCTTCCCTGACCCATTGTTCGTTCAATAGCATATTGTTCAACCTCCAAGAGTTTCTATATTTCCTTGGGCATTTTGAATTGCTGATTTCCAGTTTCATTCCGTGGTGGTCTGAGAGGGTACATGGTATGATTTCTATCTTTTTGAAGTTATTTAGATTTGCTTTGTGTCCTATCATGTGGTCGATCCTGGAGAAGGTGCCATGTACTGCTGAAAAAAATGTATAATCTGTGGTCTTAGGATAAAAAATTCTATAAATGTCTACCAAGTCCAGTTGTTCTAATGTTTGTACGAGCTCTGTTGTTTCTTTGTTGAGTTTTTGTTTTGTTGATCTGTCTATAGTTGTTAGCGGGGTGTTAAGATCGCCCACTATTATTGTGTGTGTATCTATGTCTCCCCTTAAGTCTGTAAGTAGTGGCTTCACGAAGCTAGGCGCATTGGAATTAGGTGCATATATGTTCACAATTGTAATTACTTCTTGATGGATCAGTCCCTTCACCAATATAAAATGTCCTTCTCTGTCCTTTTTGATGTCTGTCAGCTTGAAGTCTAGGTCATCTGAGATTAGAACAGCTACACCAGCCTTTTTTTCTCGTCCATTGGCATGAAATGTCTTTTTCCATCCTTTCACTTTAAATTTCTTACAGGATTTTCTGGTTAGATGTGTCTCTTGTAGGCAACATATAGTTGGGTGCTGTTTGATGATCCATTCCGTTAATCTATGCCTTTTGATTGGTAAGTTTAAGCCATTTGTGTTTAGAGATAATATTGAGAGGAATTGGTTTTGGGCTGCCATGAGTGTAAGTGTGCAAGTGTGTATTTGCGACTATTAGAGTTTTTGATTGGTTGACTTTTCTTGTATGGATTTTAGTGGGGAGGTCTTCCCATTTGCCATCTTTGATTTTGGTTTGTATTTTTTCTTTCTGGGTTTAGCACCTTCCTGAGGAGATTTTCCAGAGCTGGTTTCGTGTTGATGTATTCTTCGAGTTTTTCTTTACTGTTGAAGTATTTGATTTCATTCTCAAATATAAATGAGAGCTTTGCTGGGTACATTATTCTTGGTTGGCAGTTGTTTTGTTTCAGGATTTGATAGGTTTTACCCCATTCTCTCCTTGCTTGGAGCGTTTCTTCTGATAGGTCGGCTGTGATCCTAATTTCCCTTCCCCTGAAAGTAATCTTATCCTTTTTTCTTACTTGTCTTAGAATGGTTTCCTTGTATTCACTTGAAGGTAGCTTGAGGACCACATGTCTGGGAGACGATTTGTTTGGGTCGTATCTACTGGGGGTTCTTTGTCCTTCCTGGATTTGTGCTAGATTTATATTTCCAGTATTCTGGAAGTTCTCCTGTATTATCTCATTGAGCACTCGTTGCAAGCCTGTCTCCTTTTCCACTCCTTCGGGAAGGCCTATTATTCTAATATTTGATTTTTTGAGGTTGTCTTTCATTTCCTGTATGGACCTATTGGCTTTCTCTAGATTTGTCTCCAACTGTTTGATGAGCTGCTGCCTTTCATTCTGATTGTCTTCCAATTCTGATATTCTGTCTTCTGCTGTGTTCATTCTGTTGGTTAGGCTTTCAATTTTGTTCTCTATATCAAGGATTCCCTTTTTGACTTGATTTATTTCTGCAGTGATATGGTTTTCGAATGCCTTAGACTCTTCCCAGCGCTTTTCACTCTCTCTGATGAATTTCATCATTAGCTTCTTAAAGTCCTTATCTGATAGTTCCTCTATGTCTTCATCTTGCATCTCAGATATTGGGATTAGTTTTTGGTTGTATTGGGAGGGAGTGCTTGATCTTTCCTCTGGGTCATTGCTTTTTCTGATACTTCTCCTCATTGTGTTTTTACTTCTTGTTGTTTTGAGATTTTAGCAGTGATTCAGCTGAGCCGGCTCTGGTTTGGGGTCTCCGGCTGAGCCCAGCAGGGCTTACTGCCTGAGTCACCAGCTGCTTTCAGGGTCTGTAGATCACAGCCCCGAGTTGGGTCAGGAGGCTTTGTGGGCCAGCCCTAGTGCCAGGCCCCTTCCCCTGTGGCTCCCTCTCAAAGGCAGTTCCCTACAGATTCACTCTGCCGAGCCGCGCCTGGGCTTTGGGTCACAAGGCTAATACAGCGGGGGTCTCTGCCTCAGTGCTGAGCCGAGACTCTCCTTCAGGGCTTGAGGTTAGCACAGCAAGGGCTCCTGCTGCTCGGAGCCTAAAATCCCCAACCCCGGCCTGTGCTGGGCTGGAGATCTCCGCGGCCCCAGTGCCAAACTCGGAAGCGCTGCTCCGCCGAGGGCTGCAACACCACAGGCAGGTCTTTCCGAGCGGGCTCCTGCTGGGAAAACCTGTCCGGCCAGTTCAGCTGAGCCCGCTCCGGTCTGGCCTCTCTAGCTGAGCCCAGCTGGGGACTCCGCCCTGAAGAAGCCACTTCCTCAGCTGCACTCTCTCAAGGATGGAAGCAGATCTCTGAGAGGCACAGAGCCCTTTAGGTGAGACGTGCCCCCACTAGTCCGCTCCTCTGCCCAGGACGTGAGGCCCTGTCGAGCGTTGCCCAGCCTCTGGGGCTCAGGGCGAGTCCAGCAACAGGATCCACTGACTCTCCCGCAGCCAGTCCACAGCTCGGAGCCGATATGGGGATCTCTGAGCCCCAGTCCCACAGTGCTGCTCCTGTTCCCTCTGCACTCTCCCAGAGCCGCTGAGCAGCGGGTAGGCAAGCCTCTGGGAAATCTCCCCAGCTTTTCCTCCACTTCTGCAGGGATAATGCACCCAATGATCAGTCCAGTAGCCTCCTCTGGGGGCTCCTGCCTTCCAGGGGACTGGTGCCCCTGTCGGTGTGGGCGCCTATCCTTCCAGCCGCCTCTGTTTTCCCTGGGGCGGTTGAGCCACTGCCGCCTTCCCCCTGCCTGGGATCGTGACTCACCAGGTTTCTCGCGGCGTGCTGTATTTTCTTTCCTACTTTTTGCGGCTGTTCCTTCACGCTGTGTAGATTTTCTTGCTTTAGTGAACTCCAGTGACCTTCTCGCTCTTCTCCCTACAGTTTCGCGCCTCCTGGCTTGTTTCTCTGCTGGATCGGCTCCCCTCCTGCCTTACTCCACCCTACACCAGCTCTCTGCAGTCGGCCATCTTTGCCACAGCCATTTTCAGATAGCCCTCAATGCAAAGGCTCTAGGCGAAAATATTGGTGTGAGAGCTAATTCAATCAAGGAAACACTGCATGTTGGTGAAGCGCATATTGAAGAAGAATCAGCCGAGTGGTTCTTGTGAGAGAACACCTCCATTTGGCTCACTAACTTCACACACCATCAGGCTTCCATGCAGCTCTCAAGGAAACTCAGTTTTCACACTCTAGGCTTAATGCCCTTTGAGTGCATTATGTAGGAATGAACCTGGTAGAGCATCCCACACAAAAGAATGTTCCACATGCGGGTTTCACATGCCACCAACTCCACATTCACAGACAACTTCAGCGCCAAAGCCATTTTCAGATAGCTCTCAATGCAAAGGCTCTAGACGCAAATATTGGTGTGAGAGCTAATTCAATCAAGGAAACACTGCATGTTGGTGAAGCGCATATTGAAGAAGAATCAGCCGAGTGGTTCTTGTGGGGGAACAACTCCATTTGGCTCACTAACTTCACACACCATCAGGCTTCCAAGCAGCTCTCAAGGAAACTCAGCTTTCACACTCTAGGCTTAATGCCCTGTGAGTGCCTAGGACTGAAATGAACCTGGTAGAGCATCCCACACAAACCCATGCTCCACATGCGGGTTTCACATGCCACCAACTCCACATTCACAGACAACTTCAGCGCCAGGGCCATTTTCAGATAGCCCTCAATACAAAGGCTCTAGGCGCAAATATTGGTGTGAGAGCTAATTCAATCAAGGAAACACTGCATGTTGGTGAAGCGCATATTGAAGAACAATCAGCCGAGTGCTTCTTGTGAGAGAACACCTCCATTTGGCTCACTAACTTCACACACCATCAGGCTTCCATGCAGCTCTCAAGGAAACTCAGTTTTCACACTCTAGGCTTAGTGCCCTTTGAGTGCATTATCTAGGAATGAACCTGGTAGAGCATCCCACACGAACCAATGCTCCACATGCGGGTTTCACATGCCACCAACTCCACATTCACAGGCAACTTCAGCGTCACAGCCGTTTTCAGATAGCCCTCAATGCAAAGGCTCTAGGCCCAAATATTGGTGTGAGAGCTAATTCAATCAAGGAAACACTGCATGTTGGTGAAGCGCATATTGAAGAAGAATCAGCCGAGTGGTTCTTGTGGGAGAACAACTCCATTTGGCTCACTAACTTCACACACCATCAGGCTTCCAAGCAGCTCTCAAGGAAACTCAGTTTTCACACTCTAGGCTTAGTGCCCTTGGAGTGCATTATCTAGGAATGAACCTGGTAGAGCATCCCACACAAACCAATGCTCCCCATGCGGGTTTCACATGCCACCAACTCCACATTCACAGACAACTTCATCGCCAAAGCCATTTTCAGATAGCCCTCAATGCAAAGGCTCTAGGCCGAAATATAAGTGTGAGAGCTAATTCAATCAAGGAAACACTGCATGTTGGTGAAGCGCATATTGAAGAAGAATCAGCCGAGTGGTTCTTGTGGGAGAACAACTCCATTTGGCTCACTAACTTCACACACCATCAGGCTTCCAAGCAGCTCTCAAGGGAAACTCAGTTTTCACACTCTAGGCTTAATGCCCTTTGAGAGTATTATGTAGGAATGAACCTGGTAGAGCATCCCACACAAACCAATGCTCCACATGCGGGTTTCACATGCCACCAACTCCACATTCACAGACAACTTCAGCGCCACAGCCGTTTTCAGATAGCCCTCAATGCAAAGGCTCTAGACGCAAATATTGGTGTGAGAGCTAATTCAATCAAGGAAACACTGCATGTTGGTGAAGCGCATATTGAAGAAGAATCAGCCGAGTGGTTCTTGTGGGACAACAACTCCATTTGGCTCACTAACTTAACACACCATCAGGCTTCCAAGCAGCTCTCAAGGAAACTCAGTTTTCACACTCTAGGCTTAATGCCCTTTGAGTGCCTAGGAATGAAATGAACCTGGTAGAGCATCCCACACAAACGAATGCTCCACATGCGGGTTTCACATGCCACCAACTCCACATTCACAGACAACTTCAGCGCCAAAGCCATTTTCAGATAGCCCTCAATACAAAGGCTCTAGGCGCAAATATTGGTGTGAGAGCTAATTCAATCAAGGAAACACTGCATGTTGGTGAAGCGCATATTGAAGAAGAATCAGCCGAGTGGTTCTTGTGGGAGAACAACTCCATTTGGCTCACTAACTTCACACACCATCAGGCTTCCAAGCAGCTCTCAAGGAAACTCAGTTTTCACACTCTATGCTTAGTGCCCTTTGAGTGCCTAGGACTGAAATGAAGCTTGGTGAGCTTATCACACAAACCAATGCTCCACATGCGGGTTTCACATGCCACCAACTCCACATTCACACACAACTTCAGCGCCAAAGCCGTTTTCAGGTAGCCCTCAATGCAAAGGCTCCAGGCCCAAATATTGGTGTGAGAGCTAATTCATTCAAGGAAACACTGCATGTTGGTGAAGCGCATATTGAAGAAGAATCAGCCGAGTGGTTCTTGTGGGAGAACAACTCCATTTGGCTCACTAACTTCACACACCATCAGGCTTCCAAGCAGCTCTCAAGGAAACTCAGTTTTCACACTCTAGGCTTAATGCCCTTTGAGTGCATTATCTAGGAATGAACCTGGTAGAGCATCCCACACAAACCAATGCTCCACATGCGGGTTTCACATGCCACCAACTCCACATTCACAGACAACTTCAGCGCCAAAGCCATTTTCAGATAGCCCTCAATGCAAAGGCTCTAGGCGCAATTATTGGTGTGAGAGCTAATTCAATCAAGGAAACACTGCATGTTGGTGAAGAGCATATTGAAGAAGAATCAGCCGAGTGGTTCTTGTGGGAGAACAACTCCATTTGTCTCACTAACTTCACACACCATCAGGCTTCCATGCAGCTCTCAAGGAAACTGAGTTTTCACACTCTAGGCTTAATGCCCTTTGAGTGCCTAGGACTGAAATGAACCTGGTAGAGCATCCCACACAAACCAATGCTCCACATGCGGGTTTCACATGCCACCAACTCCACATTCACAGACAACTTCAGCGCCAAAGCCATTTTCAGATAGCCCTCAATGCAAAGGCTCTAGGCCCAAATATTGGTGTGAGAGCTAATTCAATCAAGGAAACACTGCATGTTGGTGAAGCGCATATTGAAGAAGAATCAGCCGAGTGGTTCTTGTGGGAGAACAACTCCATTTGTCTCACTAACTTCACACACCATTAGGCTTCCAAGCAGCTCTCAAGGAAACTCAGTTTTCACACTCTAGGCTTAACGCCCTTTGAGTGCATTATCTAGGAATGAACCTGGTAGAGCATCCCACACAAACCAATGCTCCACATGCGGGTTTCACATGCCACCAACTCCACATTCACAGGCAACTTCATCGCCAAAGCCATTTTCAGATAGCTCTCAATGCAAAGGCTCTAGGTGCAAATATTGGTGTGAGAGCTAATTCAATCAAGGAAACACTGCATGTTGGTGAAGCGCATATTGAAGAAGAATCAGCCGAGTGCTTCTTGTGGGAGAACAACTCCATTTGGCTCACTAACTTCACACACCATCAGGCTTCCAAGCAGCTCTCAAGGAAACTCAGTTTTCACACTCTAGGCTTAATGCCCTTTGAGTGCATTATGTAGGAATGAACGTGGTAGAGCATCCCACACAAACCAATGCTCCACATGCGGGTTTCACATGCCACCAACTCCACATTCACAGACAACTTCAGCGCCATAGCCATTTTCAGATAGCCCTCAATGCAAAGGCTCTAGGCGAAAATACTGGTGTGAGAGCTAATTCAATCAAGGAAACACTGCATGTTGGTGAAGCGCATATTGAAGAAGAATCAGCCGAGTGGTTCTTGTGGGAGAACAACTCCATTTGACTCACTAACTTCACACACCATCAGGCTTCCAAGCAGCTCTCAAGGAAACTCAGTTTTCACACTCTAGGCTTAATGCCCTTTGAGTGCCTAGGACTGAAATGAAGCTTGGTGAGCTTATCACACAAACCAATGCTCCACATGCGGGTTTCACATGCCACCAACTCCACATTCACAGACAACTTCAGCGCCAAAGCCATTTTCAGATAGCCCTCAATGCAAAGGCTCTAGGCCCAAATATTGGTGTGAGAGCTAATTCAATCAAGGAAACACTGCATGTTTGTGAAGCGCATATTGAAGAAGAATCAGCCGAGTGGTTCTTGTGGGAGAACAACTCCATTTGGCTCACTAACTTCACACACCATCAGGCTTCCAAGCAGCTCTCAAGGAAACTCAGTTTTCACACTCTAGGCTTAATGCCCTTTGAGTGCATTATCTAGGAATGAACCTGGTAGAGCATCCCACACAAACCAATGCTCCACATGCGGGTTTCACATGCCACCAACTCCACATTCACAGACAACTTCAGCGCCAAAGCCATTTTCAGATAGCCCTCAATGCAAAGGCTCTAGACGCAAATATTGGTGTGAGAGCTAATTCAATCAAGGAAACACTGCATGTTGGTGAAGCGCATATTGAAGAAGAATCAGCCGAGTGGTTCTTGTGAGAGAACACCTCCATTTGGCTCACTAACTTCACACACCATCAGGCTTCCATGCAGCTCTCAAGGAAACTCAGTTTTCACACTCTAGGCTTAATGCCCTTTGAGTGCATTATCTAGGAATGAACCTGGTAGAGCATCCCACACAAACCAATGCTCCACATGCGGGTTTCACATGCCACCAACTCCACATTCACAGACAACTTCAGCGCCAAAGCCATTTTCAGATAGCCCTCAATGCAAAGGCTCTAGGCGCAAATATTGGTGTGAGAGCTAATTCAATCAAGGAAACACTGCATGTTGGTGAAGCGCATATTGAAGAAGAATCAGCCGAGTGGTTCTTGTGGGAGAACAACTCCATTTGTCTCACTAACTTCACACACCATCAGGCTTCCATGCAGCTCTCAAGGAAACTGAGTTTTCACACTCTAGGCTTAATGCCCTTTGAGTGCCTAGGACTGAAATGAAGCTTGGTGAGCATCCCACACAAACCAATGCTCCACATGCGGGTTTCACATGCCACCAACTCCACATTCACAGGCAACTTCAGCGCCAAAGCCATTTTCAGATAGCCCTCAATGCAAAGGCTCTAGGCCCAAATATTGGTGTGAGAGCTAATTCAATCAAGGAAACACTGCATGTTGGTGAAGCGCATATTGAAGAAGAATCAGCCGAGTGGTTCTTGTGGGAGAACAACTCCATTTGGCTCACTAACTTCACACACCATCAGGCTTCCAAGCAGCTCTCAAGGAAACTCAGTTTTCACACTCTAGGCTTAACGCCCTTGGAGTGCATTATCTAGGAATGAACCTGGTAGAGCATCCCACACAAACCAATGCTCCACATGCGGGTTTCACATGCCACCAACTCCACATTCACAGGCAACTTCATCGTCAAAGCCATTTTCAGATAGCCCTCAATGCAAAGGCTCTAGACGCAAATATTGGTGTGAGAGCTAATTCAATCAAGGAAACACTGCATGTTGGTGAAGCGCATATTGAAGAAGAATCAGCCGAGTGGTTCTTGTGGGAGAACAACTCCATTTGGCTCACTAACTTCACACACCATCAGGCTTCCAAGCAGCTCTCAAGGAAACTCAGTTTTCACACTCTAGGCTTAATGCCCTTTGAGTGCATTATGTAGGAATGATCCTGGTAGAGCATCCCACACAAAGCAATGCTCCACATGCGGGTTTCACATGCCACCAACTCCACATTCACAGACAACTTCAGCGCCAAAGCCATTTTCTGATAGCCCTCAATGCAAAGGCTCTAGGCCCAAATATTGGTGTGAGAGCTAATTCAATCAAGGAAACACTGCATGTTGGTGAAGCGCATATTGAAGAAGAATCAGCCGAGTGGTTCTTGTGGGAGAACAACTCCATTTGGCTCACTAACTTCACACACCATCAGGCTTCCAAGCAGCTCTCAAGGAAACTCAGTTTTCACACTCTAGGCTTAATGCCCTTTGAGTGCCTAGGACTGAAATGAACCTGATAGAGCATCCCACACAAACCAATGCTCCACATGCGGGTTTCACATGCCACCAACTCCACATTCACAGACAACTTCAGCGCCAAAGCCATTTTCAGATAGCCCTCAATGCAAAGGCTCTAGGCCCAAATATTGGTGTGAGAGCTAATTCAATCAAGGAAACACTGCATGTTGGTGAAGCGCATATTGAAGAAGAATCAGCCGAGTGGTTCTTGTGGGAGAACAACTCCATTTGGCTCACTAACTTCACACACCATCAGGCTTCCAAGCAGCTCTCAAGGAAACTCAGTTTTCACACTCTAGGCTTAATGCCCTTTGAGTGCCTAGGACTGAAATGAACCTGATCGAGCATCCCACACAAACCAATGCTCCACATGCGGGTTTCACATGCCACCAACTCCACATTCACAGACAACTTCAGCGCCAAAGCCATTTTCAGATAGCCCTCAATGCAAAGGCTCTAGGCCCAAATATTGGTGTGAGAGCTAATTCAATCAAGGAAACACTGCATGTTGGTGAAGCGCATATTGAAGAAGAATCAGCCGAGTGGTTCTTGTGGGAGAACAACTCCATTTGGCTCACTAACTTCACACACCATCAGGCTTCCAAGCAGCTCTCAAGGAAACTCAGTTTTCACACTCTAGCCTTAACGCCCTTTGAGTGCATTATCTAGGAATGAACCTGGTAGAGCATCCCACACAAACCAATGCTCCACGTGCGGGTTTCACATGCCACCAACTCCACATTCACAGACAACTTCATCGCCAAAGCCATTTTCAGATAGCCCTCAATGCAAAGGCTCTAGACGCAAATATTGGTGTGAGAGCTAATTCAATCAAGGAAACACTGCATGTTGGTGAAGCGCATATTGAAGAAGAATCAGCCGAGTGGTTCTTGTGGGAGAACAACTCCATTTGGCTCACTAACTTCACACACCATCAGGCTTCCAAGCAGCTCTCAAGGAAACTCAGTTTTCACACTCTAGGCTTAATGCCCTTTGAGTGCATTATGTAGGAATGAACCTGGTAGAGCATCCCACACAAACCAATGCTCCACATGCGGGTTTCACATGCCACCAACTCCACATTCACAGACAACTTCAGCGCGAAAGCCATTTTCAGATAGCCCTCAATGCAAAGGCTCTAGGCGTAAATATTGGTGTGAGAGCTAATTCAATCAAGGAAACACTGCATGTTGGTGAAGCGCATATTGAAGAAGAATCAGCCGAGTGGTTCTTATGGGACAACAACTCCATTTGGCTCACTAACTTCACACACCATCAGGCTTCCAAGCAGCTCTCAAGGAAACTCAGTTTTCACACTCTAGGCTTAATGCCCTTTGAGTGCCTAGGACTGAAATGAAGCTTGGTGAGGTTATCACACAAACCAATGCTCCACAGGCGGGCTTCCCATGCCACAAACTCCACATTCACAGACAACTTCAGCGCCAAAGCCGTTTTCAGATAGCCCTCAATGCAAAGGCTCCAGGCCCAAATATTGGTGTGAGAGCTAATTCAATCAAGGAAACACTGCATGTTGGTGAAGCGCATGTTGAAGAAGAATCAGCCGAGTGGTTCTTGTGGGAGAACAACTCCATTTGTCTCACTAACTTCACACACCATCAGGGTTCCAAGCAGCTCTGAAGGAAACTCAGTTTTCACACTCTAGGCTTAATGCCCTTTGAGTGCCTAGGAATGAAATGCACCTGGTAGAGCATCCCACACAAACGAATGCTCCACGTGCGGGTTTCACATGCCACCAACTCCACATTCACAGGCAACTTCAGCGCCACAGCCATTTTCAGATAGCCCTCAATGCAAAGGCTCTAGACGCAAATATTGGTGTGAGAGCTAATTCAATCAAGGAAACACTGCATGTTGGTGAAGCGCATATTGAAGAAGAATCAGCCGAGTGGTTCTTGTGAGAGAACACCTCCATTTGGCTCACTAACTTCACACACCATCAGGCTTCCAAGCAGCTCTGAAGGAAACTCAGTTTTCACACTCTAGGCTTAATGCCCTTTGAGTGCATTATGTAAGAATGAACCTGGTAGAGCATCCCACACAAACCAATGCTCCACATGCGGGTTTCACATGCCACCAACTCCACATTCACAGGCAACTTCATCGCCAAAGCCATTTTCAGATAGCCCTCAATGCAAAGGCTCTAGACGCAAATATTGGTGTGAGAGCTAATTCAATCAAGGAAACACTGCATGTTGGTGAAGCGCATATTGAAGAAGAATCAGCCGAGTGGTTCTTGTGGGAGAACAACTCCATTTGGCTCACTAACTTCACACACCATCAGGCTTCCAAGCAGCTCTCAAGGAAACTCAGTTTTCACACTCTAGGCTTAATGCCCTTTGAGTGCATTATGTAGGAATGAACCTGGTAGAGCATCCCACACAAACCAATGCTCCACATGTGGATTTCACATGCCACCAACTCCACATTCACAGACAACTTCAGCGCCAAAGCCATTTTCAGATAGCCCTCAATGCAAAGGCTCTAGGCCCAAATATTGGTGTGAGAGCTAATTCAATCAAGGAAACACTACATGTTGGTGAAGCGCATATTGAAGAAGAATCAGCCGAGTGGTTCTTGTGGGAGAACAACTCCATTTGGCTCACTAACTTCACACACCATCAGGCTTCCAAGCAGCTCTGAAGGAAACTCAGTTTTCACACTCTAGGCTTAATGCCCTTTGAGTGCCTAGGACTGAAATGAAGCTTGGTGAGCTTATCACACAAACCAATGCTCCACAGGCGGGTTTCACATGCCACAAACTCCACATTCACAGACAACTTCAGCGCCAAAGCCGTTTTCAGGTAGCCCTCAATGCAAAGGCTCCAGGCCCAAATATTGGTGTGAGAGCTAATTCAATCAAGGAAACACTGCATGTTGGTAAAGCGCATGTTGAAGAAGAATCAGCCGAGGGGTTCTTGTGGGAGAACAACTCCATTTGGCTCCCTAACTTCACACACCATCAGGCTTCCAAGCAGCTCTCAAGGAAACTCAGTTTTCACACTCTAGGCTTAACGCCCTTTGAGTGCATTATCTAGGAATGAACCTGGTAGAGCATCCCACACAAACCAATGCTCCACATGCGGGTTTCACATGCCACCAACTCCACATTCACAGGCAACTTCATCGCCAAAGCCATTTTCAGATAGCCCTCAATGCAAAGGCTCTAGACGCAAATATTGGTGTGAGAGCTAATTCAATCAAGGAAACACTGCATGTTGGTGAAGCGCATATTGAAGAAGAATCAGCCGAGTGGTTTTGTGGGAGAACAACTCCATTTGGCTCACTAACTTCACACACCATCAGGCTTCCAAGCAGCTCTCAAGGAAACTCAGTTTTCACACTCTAGGCTTAATGCCCTTTGAGTGCCTAGGACTGAAATGAACCTGGTAGAGCATCCCACACAAACCAATGCTCCACATGCGGGTTTCACATGCCACCAACTCCACATTCACAGACAACTTCAGCGCCAAAGCCATTTTCAGATAGCCCTCAATGCAAAGGCTCTAGGCGAAAATATTGGTGTGAGAGCTACTTCAATCAAGGAAACACTGCATGTTGGTGAAGCGCATATTGAAGAAGAATCAGCCGAGTGGTTCTTGTGGGAGAACAACTCCATTTGGCTCACTAACTTCACACACCATCAGGCTTCCAAGCAGCTCTCAAGGAAACTCAGTTTTCACACTCTAGGCTTAATGCCCTTTGAGTGACTAGGACTGAAATGAAGCTTGGTGAGCTTATCACACAAACCAATGCTCCACATGTGGGTTTCACATGCCACAAACTCCACATTCACAGACAACTTCAGCGCCACAGCCGTTTTCAGGTAGCCCTCAATGCAAAGGCTCCAGGCCCAAATATTGGTGTGAGAGCTAATTCAATCAAGGAAACACTGCATGTTGGTGAAGCGCATGTTGAAGAAGAATCAGCCGAGTGGTTCTTGTGGGAGAACAACTCCATTTGTCTCACTAACTTCACACACCATCAGGCTTCCATGCAGCTCTCAAGGAAACTCAGTTTTCACACTCTAGGCTTAATGCCGTTTGAGTGCATTATGTAGGAATGAACCTGGTAGAGCATCCCACACAAACCAATGCTCCACATGCGGGTTTCACATGCCACCAACTCCACATTCACAGGCAACTTCAGCGTCACAGCCGTTTTCAGATAGCCCTCAATGCAAAGGCTCTAGGCCCAAATATTGGTGTGAGAGCTAATTCAATCAAGGAAACACTGCATGTTGGTGAAGCGCATATTGAAGAAGAATCAGCCGAGTGGTTCCTGTGGGGGAACAACTCCATTTGGCTCACTAACTTCACACACCATCAGGCTTCCAAGCAGCTCTCAAGGAAACTCAGTTTTCACACTCTAGGCTTACTGCCCTTTGAGTGCATTATGTAGGAATGAACCTGGTAGAGCATCCCACACAAACCAATGCTCCACATGCGGGTTTCACATGCCACCAACTCCACATTCACAGGCAACTTCATCGCCAAAGCCATTTTCAGATAGCCCTCAATGCAAAGGCTCTAGACGCAAATATTGGTGTGAGAGCTAATTCAATCAAGGAAACACTGCATGTTGGTGAAGCGCATATTGAAGAAGAATCAGCCGAGTGGTTTTGTGGGAGAACAACTCCATTTGGCTCACTAACTTCACACACCATCAGGCTTCCAAGCAGCTCTCAAGGAAACTGAGTTTTCACACTCTAGGCTTAATGCCCTTTGAGTGCCTAGGACTGAAATGAACCTGGTAGAGCATCCCACACAAACCAATGCTCCACATGCGGGTTTCACATGCCACCAACTCCACATTCACAGACAACTTCAGCGCCAAAGCCATTTTCAGATAGCCCTCAATGCAAAGGCTCTAGGCGAAAATATTGGTGTGAGAGCTAATTCAATCAAGGAAACACTGCATGTTGGTGAAGCGCATATTGAAGAAGAATCAGCCGAGTGGTTCTTGTGGGAGAACAACTCCATTTGGCTCACTAACTTCACACACCATCAGGCTTCCAAGCAGCTCTCAAGGAAACTCAGTTTTCACACTCTAGGCTTAATGCCCTTTGAGTGACTAGGACTGAAATGAAGCTTGGTGAGCTTATCACACAAACCAATGCTCCACATGCGGGTTTCACATGCCACAAACTCCACATTCACAGACAACTTCAGCGCCACAGCCGTTTTCAGGTAGCCCTCAATGCAAAGGCTCCAGGCCCAAATATTGGTGTGAGAGCTAATTCAATCAAGGAAACACTGCATGTTGGTGAAGCGCATGTTGAAGAAGAATCAGCCGAGTGGTTCTTGTGGGAGAACAACTCCATTTGGCTCACTAACTTCACACACCATCAGGCTTCCAAGCAGCTCTCAAGGAAACTGAGTTTTCACACTCTAGGCTTAATGCCCTTTGAGTGCCTAGGAATGAAATGCACCTGGTAGAGCATCCCACACAAACGAATGCTCCACGTGCGGGTTTCACATGCCACCAACTCCACATTCACAGGCAACTTCAGCGCCACAGCCATTTTCAGATAGCCCTCAATGCAAAGGCTCTAGACGCAAATATTGGTGTGAGAGCTAATTCAATCAAGGAAACACTGCATGTTGGTGAAGCGCATATTGAAGAAGAATCAGCCGAGTGGTTCTTGTGAGAGAACACCTCCATTTGGCTCACTAACTTCACACACCATCAGGCTTCCAAGCAGCTCTGAAGGAAACTCAGTTTTCACACTCTAGGCTTAATGCCCTTTGAGTGCATTATGTAAGAATGAACCTGGTAGAGCATCCCACAGAAAAGAATGTTCCACATGCGGGTTTCACATGCCACCAACTCCACATTCACAGACAACTGCAGCGCCAAAGCCATTTTCAGATAGCTCTCAATGCAAATGCTCTAGACGCAAATATTGGTGTGAGAGCTAATTCAATCAAGGAAACACTGCATGTTGGTGAAGCGCATATTGAAGAAGAATCAGCCGAGTGGTTCTTGTGGGGGAACAACTCCATTTGGCTCACTAACTTCACACACCATCAGGCTTCCAAGCAGCTCTCAAGGAAACTCAGTTTTCACACTCTAGCCTTAACGCCCTTTGAGTGCATTATCTAGGAATGAACCTGGTAGAGCATCCCACACAAACCAATGCTCCACATGCGGGTTTCACATGCCACCAACTCCACATTCACAGGCAACTTCATCGCCAAAGCCATTTTCAGATAGCCCTCAATGCAAAGGCTCTAGACGCAAATATTGGTGTGAGAGCTAATTCAATCAAGGAAACACTGCATGTTGGTGAAGCGCATATTGAAGAAGAATCAGCCGAGTGGTTCTTGTGGGAGAACAACTCCATTTGGCTCACTAACTTCACACACCATCAGGCTTCCAAGCAGCTCTCAAGGAAACTCAGTTTTCACACTCTAGGCTTAATGCCCTTTGAGTGCATTATGTAGGAATGAACCTGGTAGAGCATCCCACACAAACCAATGCTCCACATGCGGGTTTCACATGCCACCAACTCCACATTCACAGACAACTTCAGCGCCAAAGCCATTTTCAGATAGCCCTCAATGCAAAGGCTCTAGGCCAAATATTGGTGTGAGAGCTAATTCAATCAAGGAAACACTACATGTTGGTGAAGCGCATATTGAAGAAGAATCAGCCGAGTGGTTCTTGTGGGAGAACAACTCCATTTGGCTCACTAACTTCACACACCGTCAGGCTTCCAAGCAGCTCTGAAGGAAACTCAGTTTTCACACTCTAGGCTTAATGCCCTTTGAGTGCCTAGGACTGAAATGAAGCTTGGTGAGCTTATCACACAAACCAATGCTCCACAGGCGGGTTTCACATGCCACAAACTCCACATTCACAGACAACTTCAGCGCCAAAGCCGTTTTCAGGTAGCCCTCAATGCAAAGGCTCCAGGCCCAAATATTGGTGTGAGAGCTAATTCAATCAAGGAAACACTGCATGTTGGTAAAGCGCATGTTGAAGAAGAATCAGCCGAGGGGTTCTTGTGGGAGAACAACTCCATTTGGCTCCCTAACTTCACACACCATCAGGCTTCCAAGCAGCTCTCAAGGAAACTCAGTTTTCACACTCTAGGCTTAACGCCCTTTGAGTGCATTATCTAGGAATGAACCTGATCGAGCATCCCACACAAACCAATGCTCCACATGCGGGTTTCACATGCCACCAACTCCACATTCACAGGCAACTTCATCGCCAAAGCCATTTTCAGATAGCCCTCAATGCAAAGGCTCTAGACGCAAATATTGGTGTGAGAGCTAATTCAATCAAGGAAACACTGCATGTTGGTGAAGCGCATATTGAAGAAGAATCAGCCGAGTGGTTCTTGTGGGAGAACAACTCCATTTGGCTCACTAACTTCACACACCATCAGGCTTCCAAGCAGCTCTCAAGGAAACTCAGTTTTCACACTCTAGGCTTAATGCCCTTTGAGTGCCTAGGACTGAAATGAACCTGGTAGAGCATCCCACACAAACCAATGCTCCACGTGCGGGTTTCACATGCCACCAACTCCACATTCACAGACAACTTCAGCGCCAAAGCCATTTTCAGATAGCCCTCAATGCAAAGGCTCTAGGCGAAAATATTGGTGTGAGAGCTACTTCAATCAAGGAAACACTGCATGTTGGTGAAGCGCATATTGAAGAAGAATCAGCCGAGTGGTTCTTGTGGGAGAACAACTCCATTTGGCTCACTAACTTCACACACCATCAGGCTTCCAAGCAGCTCTCAAGGAAACTCAGTTTTCACACTCTAGGCTTAATGCCCTTTGAGTGACTAGGACTGAAATGAAGCTTGGTGAGCTTATCACACAAACCAATGCTCCACATGCGGGTTTCACATGCCACAAACTCCACATTCACAGACAACTTCAGCGCCACAGCCGTTTTCAGGTAGCCCTCAATGCAAAGGCTCCAGGCCCAAATATTGGTGTGAGAGCTAATTCAATCAAGGAAACACTGCATGTTGGTGAAGCGCATGTTGAAGAAGAATCAGCCGAGTGGTTCTTGTGGGAGAACAACTCCATTTGTCTCACTAACTTCACACACCATCAGGCTTCCATGCAGCTCTCAAGGAAACTCAGTTTTCACACTCTAGGCTTAATGCCCTTTGAGTGCATTATGTAGGAATGAACCTGGTAGAGCATCCCACACAAACCAATGCTCCACATGCGGGTTTCACATGCCACCAACTCCACATTCACAGGCAACTTCAGCGTCACAGCCGTTTTCAGATAGCCCTCAATGCAAAGGCTCTAGGCCCAAATATTGGTGTGAGAGCTAATTCAATCAAGGAAACACTGCATGTTGGTGAAGCGCATATTGAAGAAGAATCAGCCGAGTGGTTCCTGTGGGGGAACAACTCCATTTGGCTCACTAACTTCACACACCATCAGGCTTCCAAGCAGCTCTCAAGGAAACTCAGTTTTCACACTCTAGGCTTACTGCCCTTTGAGTGCATTATGTAGGAATGAACCTGGTAGAGCATCCCACACAAACCAATGCTCCACATGCGGGTTTCACATGCCACCAACTCCACATTCACAGGCAACTTCATCGCCAAAGCCATTTTCAGATAGCCCTCAATGCAAAGGCTCTAGACGCAAATATTGGTGTGAGAGCTAATTCAATCAAGGAAACACTGCATGTTGGTGAAGGGCATATTGAAGAAGAATCAGCCGAGTGGTTTTGTGGGAGAACAACTCCATTTGGCTCACTAACTTCACACACCATCAGGCTTCCATGCAGCTCTCAAGGAAACTCAGTTTTCACACTCTAGGCTTAATGCCCTTTGAGTGCATTATGTAGGAATGAACCTGGTAGAGCATCCCACACAAACCAATGCTCCACATGCGGGTTTCACATGCCACCAACTCCACATTCGCAGACAACTTCAACGCCAAAGCCATTTTCAGATAGCCCTCAATGCAAAGGCTCTAGGCGAAAATATTGGTGTGAGAGCTAATTCAATCAAGGAAACACTGCATGTTGGTGAAGCGCATATTGAAGAAGAATCAGCCGAGTGGTTCTTGTGGGAGAACAACTCCATTTGGCTCACTAACTTCACACACCATCAGGCTTCCAAGCAGCTCTCAAGGAAACTCAGTTTTCACACTCTAGGCTTAATGCCCTTTGAGTGACTAGGACTGAAATGAAGCTTGGTGAGCTTATCACACAAACGAATGCTCCACATGCGGGTTTCACATGCCACAAACTCCACATTCACAGACAACTTCAGCGCCACAGCCGTTTTCAGGTAGCCCTCAATGCAAAGGCTCCAGGCCCAAATATTGGTGTGAGAGCTAATTCAATCAAGGAAACACTGCATGTTGGTGAAGCGCATGTTGAAGAAGAATCAGCCGAGTGGTTCTTGTGGGAGAACAACTCCATTTGGCTCACTAACTTCACACACCATCAGGCTTCCAAGCAGCTCTCAAGGAAACTGAGTTTTCACACTCTAGGCTTAATGCCCTTTGAGTGCCTAGGAATGAAATGCACCTGGTAGAGCATCCCACACAAACGAATGCTCCACGTGCGGGTTTCACATGCCACCAACTCCACATTCACAGGCAACTTCAGCGCCACAGCCATTTTCAGATAGCCCTCAATGCAAAGGCTCTAGACGCAAATATTGGTGTGAGAGCTAATTCAATCAAGGAAACACTGCATGTTGGTGAAGCGCATATTGAAGAAGAATCAGCCGAGTGGTTCTTGTGAGAGAACACCTCCATTTGGCTCACTAACTTCACACACCATCAGGCTTCCAAGCAGCTCTGAAGGAAACTCAGTTTTCACACTCTAGGCTTAATGCCCTTTGAGTGCATTATGTAAGAATGAACCTGGTAGAGCATCCCACAGAAAAGAATGTTCCACATGCGGGTTTCACATGCCACCAACTCCACATTCACAGACAACTGCAGCGCCAAAGCCATTTTCAGATAGCTCTCAATGCAAATGCTCTAGACGCAAATATTGGTGTGAGAGCTAATTCAATCAAGGAAACACTGCATGTTGGTGAAGCGCATATTGAAGAAGAATCAGCTGAGTGGTTCTTGTGGGGGAACAACTCCATTTGGCTCACTAACTTCACACACCATCAGGCTTCCAAGCAGCTCTCAAGGAAACTCAGTTTTCACACTCTAGCCTTAACGCCCTTTGAGTGCATTATCTAGGAATGAACCTGGTAGAGCATCCCACACAAACCAATGCTCCACATGCGGGTTTCACATGCCACCAACTCCACATTCACAGGCAACTTCATCGCCAAAGCCATTTTCAGATAGCCCTCAATGCAAAGGCTCTAGACGCAAATATTGGTGTGAGAGCTAATTCAATCAAGGAAACACTGCATGTTGGTGAAGCGCATATTGAAGAAGAATCAGCCGAGTGGTTCTTGTGGGAGAACAACTCCATTTGGCTCACTAACTTCACACACCATCAGGCTTCCAAGCAGCTCTCAAGGAAACTCAGTTTTCACACTCTAGGCTTACTGCCCTTTGAGTGCATTATGTAGGAATGAACCTGGTAGAGCATCCCACACAAACCAATGCTCCACATGCGGGTTTCACATGCCACCAACTCCACATTCACAGACAACTTCAGCGCCAAAGCCATTTTCAGATAGCCCTCAATGCAAAGGCTCTAGGCCCAAATATTGGTGTGAGAGCTAATTCAATCAAGGAAACACTACATGTTGGTGAAGCGCATATTGAAGAAGAATCAGCCGAGTGGTTCTTGTGGGAGAACAACTCCATTTGGCTCACTAACTTCACACACCGTCAGGCTTCCAAGCAGCTCTGAAGGAAACTCAGTTTTCACACTCTAGGCTTACTGCCCTTTGAGTGCCTAGGACTGAAATGAAGCTTGGTGAGCTTATCACACAAACCAATGCTCCACAGGCGGGTTTCACATGCCACAAACTCCACATTCACAGACAACTTCAGCGCCAAAGCCGTTTTCAGGTAGCCCTCAATGCAAAGGCTCCAGGCCCAAATATTGGTGTGAGAGCTAATTCAATCAAGGAAACACTGCATGTTGGTAAAGCGCATGTTGAAGAAGAATCAGCCGAGGGGTTCTTGTGGGAGAACAACTCCATTTGGCTCACTAACTTCACACACCATCAGGCTTCCAAGCAGCTCTCAAGGAAACTCAGTTTTCACACTCTAGGCTTAACGCCCTTTGAGTGCATTATCTAGGAATGAACCTGGTAGAGCATCCCACACAAACCAATGCTCCACATGCGGGTTTCACATGCCACCAACTCCACATTCACAGGCAACTTCATCGCCAAAGCCATTTTCAGATAGCCCTCAATGCAAAGGCTCTAGACGCAAATATTGGTGTGAGAGCTAATTCAATCAAGGAAACACTGCATGTTGGTGAAGCGCATATTGAAGAAGAATCAGCCGAGTGGTTCTTGTGGGAGAACAACTCCATTTGGCTCACTAACTTCACACACCATCAGGCTTCCAAGCAGCTCTCAAGGAAACTGAGTTTTCACACTCTAGGCTTAATGCCCTTTGAGTGCCTAGGACTGAAATGAACCTGGTAGAGCATCCCACACAAACCAATGCTCCACGTGCGGGTTTCACATGCCACCAACTCCACATTCACAGACAACTTCAGCGCCAAAGCCATTTTCAGATAGCCCTCAATGCAAAGGCTCTAGGCGAAAATATTGGTGTGAGAGCTACTTCAATCAAGGAAACACTGCATGTTGGTGAAGCGCATATTGAAGAAGAATCAGCCGAGTGGTTCTTGTGGGAGAACAACTCCATTTGGCTCACTAACTTCACACACCATCAGGCTTCCAAGCAGCTCTCAAGGAAACTCAGTTTTCACACTCTAGGCTTAATGCCCTTTGAGTGACTAGGACTGAAATGAAGCTTGGTGAGCTTATCACACAAACCAATGCTCCACATGCGGGTTTCACATGCCACAAACTCCACATTCACAGACAACTTCAGCGCCACAGCCGTTTTCAGGTAGCCCTCAATGCAAAGGCTCCAGGCCCAAATATTGGTGTGAGAGCTAATTCAATCAAGGAAACACTGCATGTTGGTGAAGCGCATGTTGAAGAAGAATCAGCCGAGTGGTTCTTGTGGGAGAACAACTCCATTTGTCTCACAAACTTCACACACCATCAGGCTTCCATGCAGCTCTCAAGGAAACTCAGTTTTCACACTCTAGGCTTAATGCCCTTTGAGTGCATTATGTAGGAATGAACCTGGTAGAGCATCCCACACAAACCAATGCTCCACATGCGGGTTTCACATGCCACCAACTCCACATTCACAGGCAACTTCAGCGTCACAGCCGTTTTCAGATAGCCCTCAATGCAAAGGCTCTAGGCCCAAATATTGGTGTGAGAGCTAATTCAATCAAGGAAACACTGCATGTTGGTGAAGCGCATATTGAAGAAGAATCAGCCGAGTGGTTCCTGTGGGGGAACAACTCCATTTGGCTCACTAACTTCACACACCATCAGGCTTCCAAGCAGCTCTCAAGGAAACTCAGTTTTCACACTCTAGGCTTACTGCCCTTTGAGTGCATTATGTAGGAATGAACCTGGTAGAGCATCCCACACAAACCAATGCTCCACATGCGGGTTTCACATGCCACCAACTCCACATTCACAGGCAACTTCATCGCCAAAGCCATTTTCAGATAGCCCTCAATGCAAAGGCTCTAGACGCAAATATTGGTGTGAGAGCTAATTCAATCAAGGAAACACTGCATGTTGGTGAAGGGCATATTGAAGAAGAATCAGCCGAGTGGTTTTGTGGGAGAACAACTCCATTTGGCTCACTAACTTCACACACCATCAGGCTTCCAAGCAGCTCTCAAGGAAACTGAGTTTTCACACTCTAGGCTTAATGCCCTTTGAGTGCCTAGGACTGAAATGAACCTGGTAGAGCATCCCACACAAACCAATGCTCCACATGCGGGTTTCACATGCCACCAACTCCACATTCACAGACAACTTCAGCGCCAAAGCCATTTTCAGATAGCCCTCAATGCAAAGGCTCTAGGCGAAAATATTGGTGTGAGAGCTAATTCAATCAAGGAAACACTGCATGTTGGTGAAGCGCATATTGAAGAAGAATCAGCCGAGTGGTTCTTGTGGGAGAACAACTCCATTTGGCTCACTAACTTCACACACCTTCAGGCTTCCAAGCAGCTCTCAAGGAAACTCAGTTTTCACACTCTAGGTTTAATGCCCTTTGAGTGACTAGGACTGAAATG
This sequence comes from Ochotona princeps, assembly GCF_030435755.1. Lineage (NCBI taxonomy): Eukaryota > Metazoa > Chordata > Mammalia > Lagomorpha > Ochotonidae > Ochotona > Ochotona princeps. Next base: position 55,641 of record NW_026698750.1, on the reverse strand, counting down.
AAGCTTGGTGAGCTTATCACACAAACCAATGCTCCACATGCGGGTTTCACATGCCACAAACTCCACATTCACAGACAACTTCAGCGCCACAGCCGTTTTCAGGTAGCCCTCAATGCAAAGGCTCCAGGCCCAAATATTGGTGTGAGAGCTAATTCAATCAAGGAAACACTGCATGTTGGTGAAGCGCATGTTGAAGAAGAATCAGCCGAGTGGTTCTTGTGGGAGAACAACTCCATTTGGCTCACTAACTTCACACACCATCAGGCTTCCAAGCAGCTCTCAAGGAAACTGAGTTTTCACACTCTAGGCTTAGTGCCCTTTGAGTGCCTAGGAATGAAATGCACCTGGTAGAGCATCCCACACAAACGAATGCTCCACGTGCGGGTTTCACATGCCACCAACTCCACATTCACAGACAACTTCAGCGTCACAGCCGTTTTCAGATAGCCCTCAATGCAAAGGCTCTAGACGCAAATATTGGTGTGAGAGCTAATTCAATCAAGGAAACACTGCATGTTGGTAAAGCGCATGTTGAAGAAGAATCAGCCGAGTGGTTCTTGTGGGAGAACAACTCCATTTGTCTCACTAACTTCACACACCATCAGGCTTCCATGCAGCTCTCAAGGAAACTCAGTTTTCACACTCTAGGCTTAATGCCCTTTGAGTGCATTATGTAGGAATGAACCTGGTAGAGCATCCCACACAAACCAATGCTCCACGTGCGGGTTTCACATGCCACCAACTCCAGATTCACAGGCAACTTCAGCGTCACAGCCGTTTTCAGATAGCCCTCAATGCAAAGGCTCTAGGCCCAAATATTGGTGTGAGAGCTAATTCAATCAAGGAAACACTGCATGTTGGTGAAGCGCATATTGAAGAAGAATCAGCCGAGTGGTTCCTGTGGGGGAACAACTCCATTTGGCTCACTAACTTCACACACCATCAGGCTTCCAAGCAGCTCTCAAGGAAACTCAGTTTTCACACTCTAGGCTTACTGCCCTTTGAGTGCATTATGTAGGAATGAACCTGGTAGAGCATCCCACACAAACCAATGCTCCACATGCGGGTTTCACATGCCACCAACTCCACATTCACAGGCAACTTCATCGCCAAAGCCATTTTCAGATAGCCCTCAATGCAAAGGCTCTAGACGCAAATATTGGTGTGAGAGCTAATTCAATCAAGGAAACACTGCATGTTGGTGAAGCGCATATTGAAGAAGAATCAGCCGAGTGGTTTTGTGGGAGAACAACTCCATTTGGCTCACTAACTTCACACACCATCAGGCTTCCAAGCAGCTCTCAAGGAAACTGAGTTTTCACACTCTAGGCTTAATGCCCTTTGAGTGCCTAGGACTGAAATGAACCTGGTAGAGCATCCCACACAAACCAATGCTCCACATGCGGGTTTCACATGCCACCAACTCCACATTCGCAGACAACTTCAACGCCAAAGCCATTTTCAGATAGCCCTCAATGCAAAGGCTCTAGGCGAAAATATTGGTGTGAGAGCTAATTCAATCAAGGAAACACTGCATGTTGGTGAAGCGCATATTGAAGAAGAATCAGCCGAGTGGTTCTTGTGGGAGAACAACTCCATTTGGCTCACTAACTTCACACACCATCAGGCTTCCAAGCAGCTCTCAAGGAAACTCAGTTTTCACACTCTAGGCTTAATGCCCTTTGAGTGACTAGGACTGAAATGAAGCTTGGTGAGCTTATCACACAAACGAATGCTCCACATGCGGGTTTCACATGCCACAAACTCCACATTCACAGACAACTTCAGCGCCACAGCCGTTTTCAGGTAGCCCTCAATGCAAAGGCTCCAGGCCCAAATATTGGTGTGAGAGCTAATTCAATCAAGGAAACACTGCATGTTGGTGAAGCGCATGTTGAAGAAGAATCAGCCGAGTGGTTCTTGTGGGAGAACAACTCCATTTGGCTCACTAACTTCACACACCATCAGGCTTCCAAGCAGCTCTCAAGGAAACTCAGTTTTCACACTCTAGGCTTAATGCCCTTTGAGTGCCTAGGAATGAAATGCACCTGGTAGAGCATCCCACACAAACGAATGCTCCACGTGCGGGTTTCACATGCCACCAACTCCACATTCACAGACAACTTCAGCGTCACAGCCGTTTTCAGATAGCCCTCAATACAAAGGCTCTAGACGCAAATATTGGTGTGAGAGCTAATTCAATCAAGGAAACACTGCATGTTGGTAAAGCGCATGTTGAAGAAGAATCAGCTGAGTGGTTCTTGTGGGAGAACAACTCCATTTGGCTCCCTAACTTCACACACCATCAGGCTTCCAAGCAGCTCTCAAGGAAACTCAGTTTTCACACTCTAGGCTTAACGCCCTTTGAGTGCATTATCTAGGAATGAACCTGGTAGAGCATCCCACACAAACCAATGCTCCACATGCGGGTTTCACATGCCACCAACTCCACATTCACAGACAACTTCAGCGCCAAAGCCATTTTCAGATAGCCCTCAATGCAAAGGCTCTAGGCGAAAATATTGGTGTGAGAGCTAATTCAATCAAGGAAACACTGCATGTTGGTGAAGCGCATATTGAGGAAGAATTAGCCGAGTGGTTCTTGTGGGAGAACAACTCCATTTGGCTCACTAACTTCACACACCATCAGGCTTCCAAGCAGCTCTCAAGGAAACTCAGTTTTCACACTCTAGGCTTAATGCCCTTTGAGTGCCTAGGACTGAAATGAAGCTTGGTGAGCTTATCACACAAACCAATGCTCCACAGGCGGGTTTCACATGCCACAAACTCCACATTCACAGAAAACTTCAGCGCCACAGCCGTTTTCAGGTAGCCCTCAATGCAAAGGCTCCAGGCCCAAATATTGGTGTGAGAGCTAATTCAATCAAGGAAACACTGCATGTTGGTGAAGCGCATGTTGAAGAAGAATCAGCCGAGTGGTTCTTGTGGGAGAACAACTCCATTTGGCTCACTAACTTCACACACCATCAGGCTTCCAAGCAGCTCTCAAGGAAACTCAGTTTTCACACTCTAGGCTTAATGCCCTTTGAGTGCCTAGGAATGAAATGCACCTGGTAGAGCATCCCACACAAACGAATGCTCCACGTGCGGGTTTCACATGCCACCAACTCCACATTCACAGACAACTTCAGCGCCACAGCCGTTTTCAGATAGCCCTCAATGCAAAGGCTCTAGATGCACATATTGGTGTGAGAGCTAATTCAATCAAGGAAACACTGCATGTTGGTGAAGCGCATATTGAAGAAGAATCAGCCGAGTGGTTCTTGTGAGAGAACACCTCCATTTGGCTCACTAACTTCACACACCATCAGGCTTCCATGCAGCTCTCAAGGAAACTCAGTTTTCACACTCTAGGCTTAATGCCCTTTGAGTGCATTATGTAGGAATGAACCTGGTAGAGCATCCCACACAAACGAATGCTCCACATGCGGGTTTCACATGCCACCAACTCCACATTCACAGACAACTTCAGCGCCAAAGCCATTTTCAGATAGCTCTCAATGCAAATGCTCTAGACGCAAATATTGGTGTGAGAGCTAATTCAATCAAGGAAACACTGCATGTTGGTGAAGCGCATATTGAAGAAGAATCAGCCGAGTGGTTCTTGTGGGAGAACAACTCCATTTGGCTCACTAACTTCACACACCATCAGGCTTCCAAGCAGCTCTCAAGGAAACTCAGTTTTCACACTCTAGGCTTAATGCCCTTTGAGTGCCTAGGACTGAAATGAACCTGGTAGAGCATCCCACACAAACCAATGCTCCACATGCGGGTTTCACATGCCACCAACTCCACATTCACAGACAACTTCAGCGCCACAGCCATTTTCAGATAGCCCTCAATGCAAAGGCTCTAGGCGCAAATATTGGTGTGAGAGCTAATTCAATCAAGGAAACACTGCATGTTGGTGAAGCGCATATTGAAGAAGAATCAGCCGAGTGGTTCTTATGGGACAACAACTCCATTTGGCTCACTAACTTCACACACCATCAGGCTTCCAAGCAGCTCTCAAGGAAACTCAGTTTTCACACTCTAGGCTTAATGCCCTTTGAGTGTATTATGTAGGAATGAACCTGGTAGAGCATCCCACACAAACCAATGCTCCACATGCGGGTTTCACATGCCACCAACTCCACATTCACAGGCAACTTCAGCGCCAAAGCCATTTTCAGATAGCCCTCAATGCAAAGGCTCTAGGCCCAAATATTGGTGTGAGAGCTAATTCAATCAATAAACACTGCATGTTGGTGAAGCGCATATTGAAGAAGAATCAGCCGAGTGGTTCTTGTGGGGGAACAACTCCATTTGGCTCACTAACTTCACACACCATCAGGCTTCCAAGCAGCTCTCAAGGAAATTCAGTTTTCACACTCTAGGCTTAATGCCCTTTGAGTGTATTATGTAGGAATGAACCTGGTAGAGCATCCCACACAAACCAATGCTCCACATGCGAGTTTCACATGCCACCAACTCCACATTCACAGGCAACTTCAGCGTCACAGCCATTTTCAGATAGCCCTCAATGCAAAGGCTCTAGACGCAAATATTGGTGTGAGAGCTAATTCAATCAAGGAAACACTGCATGTTGGTGAAGCGCATATTGAAGAAGAATCAGCCGAGTGGTTCTTCTGGGACAACAACTCCATTTGGCTCACTAACTTCACACACCATCAGGCTTCCAAGCAGCTCTCAAGGAAACTCAGTTTTCACACTCTAGGCTTAATGCCCTTTGAGTGCCTAGGAATGAAATGCACCTGGTAGAGCATCCCACACAAACCAATGCTCCACATGAAGGTTTCACATGCCACCAACTCCACATTCACAGACAACTTCAGCGCCACAGCCGTTTTCAGGTAGCCCTCAATGCAAAGGCTCCAGGCCCAAATATTGGTGTGAGAGCTAATTCAATTAAGGAAACACTGCATGTTGGTGAAGCGCATATTGAAGAAGAATCAGCCGAGTGGTTCTTGTGGGAGAACAACTCCATTTGGCTCACTAACTTCACACACCATCAGGCTTCCAAGCAGCTCTCAAGGAAACTGAGTTTTCACACTCTAGGCTTAATGCCCTTTGAGTGTATTATGTAGGAATGAACCTGGTAGAGCATCCCACACAAACCAATGCTCCACATGCGGGTTTCACATGCCACCAACTCCACATTCACAGACAACTTCAGCGTCAAAGCCATTTTCAGATAGCCCTCAATACAAAGGCTCTAGACGCAAATATTGGTGTCAGAGCTAATTCAATCAAGGAAACACTGCATGTTGGTGAAGCGCATATTGAAGAAGAATCAGCCGAGTGGTTCTTGTGGGAGAACAACTCCATTTGGCTCACTAACTTCACACACCATCACGCTTCCAAGCAGCTGTCTAGGAAACTCAGTTTTCACACTCTAGGCTTAATGCCCTTTGAGTGCCTAGGACTGAAATGAAGCTTGGTGAGCTTATCACACAAACCAATGCTCCACATGCGGGTTTCACATGCCACCAACTCCACATTCACAGACAACTTCAGCGCCAAAGCCGTTTTCAGGTAGCCCTCAATGCAAAGGCTCCAGGCCCAAATATTGATGTGAGAGCTAATTCAATCAAGGAAACACTGCATGTTGGTGAAGCGCATATTGAAGAAGAATCAGCCGAGTGGTTCTTGTGGGAGAACAACTCCATTTGGCTCACTAACTTCACACACCATCAGGCTTCCAAGCAGCTCTCAAGGAAACTCAGTTTTCACACTCTAGGCTTAATGCCCTTTGAGTGCCTAGGACTGAAATTAACCTGGTAGAGCATCCCACACAAACCAATGCTCCACAGGCGGGTTTCACATGCCACCAACTCCACATTCACAGACAACTTCAGCGACAAAGCCATTTTCAGATAGCCCTCCATGCAAAGGCTCTAGGCGCAAATATTGGTGTGAGAGCTAATTCAATCAAGGAAACACTGCATGTTGGTGAAGCGCATATTGAAGAAGAATCAGCCGAGTGGTTCTTGTGGGGGAACAACTCCATTTGGCTCACTAACTTCACACACCATCAGGCTTCCAAGCAGCTCTCAAGGAAACTCAGTTTTCACACTCTAGGCTTAATGCCCTTTGAGTGTATTATGTAGGAATGAACCTGGTAGAGCATCCCACACAAACCAATGCTCCACATGCGGGTTTCACATGCCACCAACTCCACATTCACAGGCAACTTCAGCGTCACAGCCGTTTTCAGATAGCCCTCAATGCAAAGGCTCTAGACGCAAATATTGGTGTGAGAGCTAATTCAATCAAGGAAACACTGCATGTTGGTGAAGCGCATATTGAAGAAGAATCAGCCGAGTGGTTCTTCTGGGACAACAACTCCATTTGGCTCACTAACTTCACACACCATCAGGCTTCCAAGCAGCTCTCAAGGAAACTCAGTTTTCACACTCTAGGCTTAATGCCCTTTGAGTGCCTAGGAATGAAATGCACCTGGTAGAGCATCCCACACAAACCAATGCTCCACATGAAGGTTTCACATGCCACCAACTCCACATTCACAGACAATTTCAGCGCCAAAGCCATTTTCAGATGGCCCTCAATACAAAGGCTCTAGACGCAAATATTGGTGTGAGAGCTAATTCAATCAAGGAAACACTGCATGTTGGTGAAGCGCATATTGAAGAAGAATCAGCCGAGTGGTTCTTGTGGGAGAACAACTCCATTTGGCTCACTAACTTCACACACCATCAGGCTTCCAAGCAGCTCTCAAGGAAACTCAGTTTTCACACTCTAGGCTTAATGCCCTTTGAGTGCCTAGGACTGAAATGAAGCTTGGTGAGCTTATCACACAAACCAATGCTCCACATGCGGGTTTCACATGCCACCAACTCCACATTCACAGACAACTTCAGCGCCACAGCCGTTTTCAGGTAGCCCTCAATGCAAAGGCTCCAGGCCCAAATATTGGTGTGAGAGCTAATTCAATCAAGGAAACACTGCATGTTGGTGAAGCGCATATTGAAGAAGAATCAGCCGAGTGGTTCTTGTGGGAGAACAACTCCATTTGGCTCACTAACTTCACACACCATCAGGCTTCCAAGCAGCTCTCAAGGAAACTGAGTTTTCACACTCTAGGCTTAATGCCCTTTGAGTGTATTATGTAGGAATGAACCTGGTAGAGCATCCCACACAAACCAATGCTCCACATGCGGGTTTCACATGCCACCAACTCCACATTCACAGACAACTTCAGCGCCAAAGCCATTTTCAGATAGCCCTCAATGCAAAGGCTCTAGACGCAAATATTGGTGTGAGAGCTAATTCAATCAAGGAAACAGTGCATGTTGGTGAAGGGCATATTGAAGAAGAATCAGCCGAGTGGTTCTTATGGGACAACAACTCCATTTGGCTCACTAACTTCACACACCATCAGGCTTCCAAGCAGCTCTCAAGGAAACTCAGTTTTCACACTCTAGGCTTAATGCCCTTTGAGTGCCTAGGAATGAAATGAAGCTTGGTGAGCATCCCACACAAACCAATGCTCCACATGCGGGTTTCACATGCCACCAACTCCACATTCACAGACAACTTCAGCGTCAAAGCCATTTTCAGATAGCCCCCAATACAAAGGCTCTAGACGCAAATATTGGTGTGAGAGCTAATTCAATCAAGGAAACACTGCATGTTGGTGAAGCGCATATTGAAGAAGAATCAGCCGAGTGGTTCTTGTGGGAGAACAACTCCATTTGGCTCACTAACTTCACACACCATCAGCCTTCCAAGCAGCTCTCAAGGAAACTCAGTTTTCACACTCTAGGCTTAATGCCCTTTGAGTGCCTAGGACTGAAATGAAGCTTGGTGAGCTTATCACACAAACCAATGCTCCACATGCGGGTTTCACATGCCACCAACTCCACATTCACAGACAACTTCAGCGCCAAAGCCTTTTTCAGGTAGCCCTCAATGCAAAGGCTCCAGGCCCAAATATTGATGTGAGAGCTAATTCAATCAAGGAAACACTGAATGTTGGTGAAGCGCATATTGAAGAAGAATCAGCCGAGTGGTTCTTGTGGGAGAACAACTCCATTTGGCTCACTAACTTCACACACCATCAGGCTTCCAAGCAGCTCTCAAGGAAACTCAGTTTTCACACTCTAGGCTTAATGCCCTTTGAGTGCCTAGGACTGAAATGAACCTGGTAGAGTATCCCACACAAACCAATGCTCCACATGCGGGTTTCACATGCCACCAACTCCACATTCACAGACAACTTCAGCGCCAAAGCCATTTTCAGATAGCCCTCAATGCAAAGGCTCTAGGCGCAAATATTGGTGTGAGAGCTAATTCAATCAAGGAAACACTGCATGTTGGTGAAGCGCATATTGAAGAAGAATCAGCCGAGTGGTTCTTGTGGGGGAACAACTCCATTTGGCTCACTAACTTCACACACCATCAGGCTTCCAAGCAGCTCTCAAGGAAACTGAGTTTTCACACTCTAGGCTTAATGCCCTTTGAGTGTATTATGTAGGAATGAACCTGGTAGAGCATCCCACACAAACGAATGCTCCACATGCGGGTTTCACATGCCACCAACTCCACATTCACAGGCAACTTCAGCGTCACAGCCGTTTTCAGATAGCCCTCAATGCAAAGGCTCTAGACGCAAATATTGGTGTGAGAGCTAATTCAATCAAGGAAACACTGCATGTTGGTGAAGCGCATATTGAAGAAGAATCAGCCGAGTGGTTCTTCTGGGACAACAACTCCATTTGGCTCACTAACTTCACACACCATCAGGCTTCCAAGCAGCTCTCAAGGAAACTCAGTTTTCACACTCTAGGCTTAATGCCCTTTGAGTGCCTAGGACTGAAATGAAGCTTGGTGAGCTTATCACACAAACCAATGCTCCACATGCGGGTTTCACATGCCACCAACTCCACATTCACAGACAACTTCAGCGCCACAGCCGTTTTCAGGTAGCCCTCAATGCAAAGGCTCCAGGCCCAAATATTGGTGTGAGAGCTAATTCAATCAAGGAAACACTGCATGTTGGTGAAGCGCATGTTGAAGAAGAATCAGCCGAGTGGTTCTTGTGGGAGAACAACTCCATTTGGCTCACTAACTTCACACACCATCAGGCTTCCAAGCAGCTCTCAAGGAAACTCAGTTTTCACACTCTAGGCTTAATGCCCTTTGAGTGCCTAGGAATGAAATGCACCTGGTAGAGCATCCCACACAAACGAATGCTCCACGTGCGGGTTTCACATGCCACCAACTCCACATTCACAGACAACTTCAGCGCCACAGCCGTTTTCAGATAGCCGTCAATGCAAAGGCTCTAGATGCAAATATTGGTGTGAGAGCTAATACAATCAAGGAAACACTGCATGTTGGTAAAGCGCATATTGAAGAAGAATCAGCCGAGTGGTTCTTGTGGGAGAACAACTCCATTTGGCTCACTAACTTCACACACCATCAGGCTTCCATGCAGCTCTCAAGGAAACTCAGTTTTCACACTCTAGGCTTAATGCCCTTTGAGTGCATTATGTAGGAATGAACCTGGTAGAGCATCCCACAGAAAAGAATGTTCCACATGCGGGTTTCACATGCCACCAACTCCACATTCACAGACAACTTCAGCGCCAAAGCCATTTTCAGATAGCTCTCAATGCAAATGCTCTAGACGCAAATATTGGTGTGAGAGCTAATTCAATCAAGGAAACACTGCATGTTGGTGAAGCGCATATTGAAGAAGAATCAGCCGAGTGGTTCTTGTGGGAGAACAACTCCATTTGGCTCACTAACTTCACACACCATCAGGCTTCCAAGCAGCTCTCAAGGAAACTCAGTTTTCACACTCTAGGCTTAATGCCCTTTGAGTGCCTATGACTGAAATGAACCTGGTAGAGCATCCCACACAAACCAATGCTCCACATGCGGGTTTCACATGCCACCAACTCCACATTCACAGACAACTTCAGCGCCAAAGCCATTTTCAGATAGCCCTCAATGCAAAGGCTCTAGGCGCAAATACTGGTGTGAGAGCTAATTCAATCAAGGAAACACTGCATGTTGGTGAAGCGCATATTGAAGAAGGATCAGCCGAGTGGTTCTTGTGGGGGAACAACTCCATTTGGCTCACTAACTTCACACACCATCAGGCTTCCAAGCAGCTCTCAAGGAAATTCAGTTTTCACACTCTAGGCTTAATGCCCTTTGAGTGTATTATGTAGGAATGAACCTGGTAGAGCATCCCACACAAACCAATGCTCCACATGCGAGTTTCACATGCCACCAACTCCACATTCACAGGCAACTTCAGCGTCACAGCCGTTTTCAGATAGCCCTCAATGCAAAGGCTCTAGACGCAAATATTGGTGTGAGAGCTAATTCAATCAAGGAAACACTGCATGTTGGGGAAGAGCATATTGAAGAAGAATCAGCCGAGTGGTTCTTCTGGGACAACAACTCCATTTGGCTCACTAACTTCACACACCATCAGGCTTCCAAGCAGCTCTCAAGGAAACTCAGTTTTCACACTCTAGGCTTAATGCCCTTTGAGTGCCTAGGAATGAAATGCACCTGGTAGAGCATCCCACACAAACCAATGCTCCACATGAAGGTTTCACATGCCACCAACTCCACATTCACAGACAATTTCAGCGCCAAAGCCATTTTCAGATAGCCCTCAATACAAAGGCTCTAGGCGCAAATATTGGTGTGAGAGCTAATTCAATCAAGGAAACACTGCATGTTGGTGAAGCGCATATTGAAGAAGAATCAGCCGAGTGGTTCTTGTGGGAGAACAACTCCATTTGGCTCACTAACTTCACACACCATCAGGCTTCCAAGCAGCTCTCAAGGAAACTCAGTTTTCACACTCTAGGCTTAATGCCCTTTGAGTGCCTAGGACTGAAATGAAGCTTGGTGAGCTTATCACACAAACCAATGCTCCACATGCGGGTTTCACATGCCACCAACTCCACATTCACAGACAACTTCAGCGCCACAGCCGTTTTCAGGTAGCCCTCAATGCAAAGGCTCCAGGCCCAAATATTGGTGTGAGAGCTAATTCAATTAAGGAAACACTGCATGTTGGTGAAGCGCATATTGAAGAAGAATCAGCCGAGTGGTTCTTGTGGGAGAACAACTCCATTTGGCTCACTAACTTCACACACCATCAGGCTTCCAAGCAGCTCTCAAGGAAACTGAGTTTTCACACTCTAGGCTTAATGCCCTTTGAGTGTATTATGTAGGAATGAACCTGGTAGAGCATCCCACACAAACCAATGCTCCACATGCGGGTTTCACATGCCACCAACTCCACATTCACAGACAACTTCAGCGCCAAAGCCATTTTCAGATAGCCCTCAATGCAAAGGCTCTAGACGCAAATATTGGTGTGAGAGCTAATTCAATCAAGGAAACAGTGCATGTTGGTGAAGCGCATATTGAAGAAGAATCAGCCGAGTGGTTCTTATGGGACAACAACTCCATTTGGCTCACTAACTTCACACACCATCAGGCTTCCAAGCAGCTCTCAAGGAAACTCAGTTTTCACATTCTAGGCTTAATGCCCTTTGAGTGCATTATGTAGGAAGGAACCTGGTAGAGCATCCCACACAAACCAATGCTCCACATGCGGGTTTCACATGCCACCAACTCCACATTCACAGACAACTTCAGCGTCAAAGCCATTTTCAGATAGCCCTCAATACAAAGGCTCTAGACGCAAATATTGGTGTCAGAGCTAATTCAATCAAGGAAACACTGCATGTTGGTGAAGCGCATATTGAAGAAGAATCAGCCGAGTGGTTCTTGTGGGAGAACAACTCCATTTGGCTCACTAACTTCACACACCATGACGCTTCCAAGCAGCTGTCTAGGAAACTCAGTTTTCACACTCTAGGCTTAATGCCCTTTGAGTGCCTAGGACTGAAATGAAGCTTGGTGAGCTTATCACACAAACCAATGCTCCACATGCGGGTTTCACATGCCACCAACTCCACATTCACAGACAACTTCAGCGCCAAAGCCGTTTTCAGGTAGCCCTCAATGCAAAGGCTCCAGGCCCAAATATTGATGTGAGAGCTAATTCAATCAAGGAAACACTGAATGTTGGTGAAGCGCATATTGAAGAAGAATCAGCCGAGTGGTTCTTGTGGGAGAACAACTCCATTTGGCTCACTAACTTCACACACCATCAGGCTTCCAAGCAGCTCTCAAGGAAACTCAGTTTTCACACTCTAGGCTTAATGCTCTTTGAGTGCCTAGGACTGAAATGAACCTGGTAGAGCATCCCACACAAACCAATGCTCCACATGCGGGTTTCACATGCCACCAACTCCACATTCACAGACAACTTCAGCGCCAAAGCCATTTTCAGATAGCCCTCAATGCAAAGGCTCTAGGCCCAAATATTGGTGTGAGAGCTAATTCAATCAAGGAAACACTGCATGTTGGTGAAGCGCATATTGAAGAAGAATCAGCCGAGTGGTTCTTGTGGGGGAACAACCCCATTTGGCTCACTAACTTCACACACCATCAGGCTTCCAAGCAGCTCTCAAGGAAACTCAGTTTTCACACTCTAGGCTTAATGCCCTTTGAGTGTATTATGTAGGAATGAACCTGGTAGAGCATCCCACACAAACCAATGCTCCACATGCGGGTTTCACATGCCACCAACTCCACATTCACAGGCAACTTCAGCGTCACAGCCGTTTTCAGATAGCCCTCAATGCAAAGGCTCTAGACGCAAATATTGGTGTCAGAGCTAATTCAATCAAGGAAACACTGCATGTTGGTGAAGCGCATATTGAAGAAGAATCAGCCGAGTGGTTCTTCTGGGACAACAACTCAATTTGGCTCAATAAATTCACACACCATCAGGCTTCCAAGCAGCTCTCAAGGAAACTCAGTTTTCACACTCTAGGCTTAATGCCCTTTGAGTGCCTAGGAATGAAATGCACCTGGTAGAGCATATCACACAAACCAATGCTCCACATGAAGGTTTCACATGCCACCAACTCCACATTCACAGACAATTTCAGCGCCAAAGCCATTTTCAGATAGCCCTCAATACAAAGGCTCTAGGCGCAAATATTGGTGTCAGAGCTAATTCAATCAAGGAAACACTGCATGTTGGTGAAGCGCATATTGAAGAAGAATCAGCCGAGTGGTTCTTGTGGGAGAACAACTCCATTTGGCTCACTAACTTCACACACCATCAGGCTTCCAAGCAGCTCTCAAGGAAACTCAGTTTTCACACTCTAGGCTTAATGCCCTTTGAGTGCCTAGGACTTAAATGAAGCTTGGTGAGATTATCACACAAACCAATGCTCCACATGCGGGTTTCACATGCCACCAACTCCACATTCACAGACAACTTTAAGCGCCACAGCCGTTTTCAGGTAGCCCTCAATGCAAAGGCTCCAGGCCCAAATATTGGTGTGAGAGCTAATTCAATTAAGGAAACACTGCATGTTGGTGAAGCGCATATTGAAGAAGAATCAGCCGAGTGGTTCTTGTGGGAGAACAACTCCATTTGGCTCACTAACTTCACACACCATCAGGCTTCCAAGCAGCTCTCAAGGAAACTGAGTTTTCACACTCTAGGCTTAATGCCCTTTGAGTGTATTATGTAGGAATGAACCTGGTAGAGCATCCCACACAAACCAATGCTCCACATGCGGGTTTCACATGCCACCAACTCCACATTCACAGACAACTTCAGCGCCAAAGCCATTTTCAGATAGCCCTCAATGCAAAGGCTCTAGACGCAAATATTGGTGTGAGAGCTAATTCAATCAAGGAAACACTGCATGTTGGTGAAGCGCATATTGAAGAAGAATCAGCCGAGTGGTTCTTATGGGACAACAACTCCATTTGGCTCACTAACTTCACACACCATCAGGCTTCCAAGCAGCTCTCAAGGAAACTCAGTTTTCACACTCTAGGCTTAATGCCCTTTGAGTGCCTAGGAATGAAATGAAGCTTGGTGAGCATCCCACACAAACCAATGCTCCACATGCGGGTTTCACATGCCACCAACTCCACATTCACAGACAACTTCAGCGTCAAAGCCATTTTCAGATAGCCCTCAATACAAAGGCTCTAGACGCAAATATTGGTGTCAGAGCTAATTCAATCAAGGAAACACTGCATGTTAGTGAAGCGCATATTGAAGAAGAATCAGCCGAGTGGTTCTTGTGGGAGAACAACTCCATTTGGCTCACTAACTTCACACACCATCAGGCTTCCAAGCAGCTCTGAAGGAAACTCAGTTTTCACACTCTAGGCTTAATGCCCTTTGAGTGCCTAGGACTGAAATGAAGCTTGGTGAGCTTATCACACAAACCAATGCTCCACATGCGGGTTTCACATGCCACCAACTCCACATTCACAGACAACTTCAGCGCCAAAGCCGTTTTCAGGTAGCCTTCAAGGCAAAGGCTCCAGGCCCAAATATTGATGTGACAGCTAATTCAATCAAGGAAACACTGCATGTTGGTGAAGCGCATATTGAAGAAGAATCAGCCGAGTGGTTCTTGTGGGAGAACAACTCCATTTGGCTCACTAACTTCACACACCATCAGGCTTCCAAGCAGCTCTGAAGGAAACTCAGTTTTCACACTCTAGGCTTAATGCTCTTTGAGTGCATTATCTAGGAATGAACCTGGTAGAGCATCCCACACAAACCAATGCTCCACATGCGAGTTTCACATGCCACCAACTCCACATTCACAGACAACTTCAGCGCCAAAGCCATTTTCAGATAGCCCTCAATGCAAAGGCTCTAGACGCAAATATTGGTGTGAGAGCTAATTCAATCAAGGAAACACTGCATGTTGGTGAAGCGCATATTGAAGAAGAATCAGCCGAGTGGTTCTTATGGGACAACAACTCCATTTGGCTCACTAACTTCACACACCATCAGGCTTCCAAGCAGCTCTCAAGGAAACTCAGTTTTCACACTCTAGGCTTAATGCCCTTTGAGTGCCTAGGAATGAAATGAAGCTTGGTGAGCATCCCACACAAACCAATGCTCCACATGCGGGTTTCACATGCCACCAACTCCACATTCACAGACAACTTCAGCGTCAAAGCCATTTTCAGATAGCCCTCAATACAAAGGCTCTAGACGCAAATATTGGTGTCAGAGCTAATTCAATCAAGGAAACACTGCATGTTAGTGAAGCGCATATTGAAGAAGAATCAGCCGAGTGGTTCTTGTGGGAGAACAACTCCATTTGGCTCACTAACTTCACACACCATCAGGCTTCCAAGCAGCTCTGAAGGAAACTCAGTTTTCACACTCTAGGCTTAATGCCCTTTGAGTGCCTAGGACTGAAATGAAGCTTGGTGAGCTTATCACACAAACCAATGCTCCACATGCGGGTTTCACATGCCACCAACTCCACATTCACAGACAACTTCAGCGCCAAAGCCGTTTTCAGGTAGCCCTCAAGGCAAAGGCTCCAGGCCCAAATATTGATGTGACAGCTAATTCAATCAAGGAAACACTGCATGTTGGTGAAGCGCATATTGAAGAAGAATCAGCCGAGTGGTTCTTGTGGGAGAACAACTCCATTTGGCTCACTAACTTCACACACCATCAGGCTTCCAAGCAGCTCTGAAGGAAACTCAGTTTTCACACTCTAGGCTTAATGCTCTTTGAGTGCATTATCTAGGAATGAACCTGGTAGAGCATCCCACACAAACCAATGCTCCACATGCGAGTTTCACATGCCACCAACTCCACATTCACAGACAACTTCAGCGCCAAAGCCATTTTCAGATAGCCCTCAATGCAAAGGCTCTAGGCCCAAATATTGGTGTGAGAGCTAATTCAATCAAGGAAACACTGCATGTTGGTGAAGCGCATATTGAAGAAGAATCAGCCGAGTGGTTCTTGTGGGAGAACAACTCCATTTGTCTCCCTAACTTCACACACCATCAGGCTTCCATGCAGCTCTCAAGGAAACTGAGTTTTCACACTCTAGGCTTAATGCCCTTTGAGTGCATTATGTAGGAATGAACCTGGTAGAGCATCCCACACAAATGAATGCTCCACATGCGGGTTTCACATGCCACCAACTCCACATTCACAGACAACTTCAGCGCCAAAGCCATTTTCAGATAGCCCTCAATGCAAAGGCTCTAGGCACAAATATTGGTGTGAGAGCTAATTCAATCAAGGAAACACTGCATGTTGGTGAAGCGCATATTGAAGAAGGATTAGCCGAGTGGTTCTTGTGGGAGAACAACTCCATTTGGCTCACTAACTTCACACACCATCAGGCTTCCAAGCAGCTCTCAAGGAAACTGAGTTTTCACACTCTAGGCTTAATGCCCTTTGAGTGCCTAGAACTCAAATTAAGCTTGGTGAGTTTATAAGAGAAACGCATGCTCCACATGCGGGTTTCACATGCCACCAACTCCACATTCACAGACAACTTCAGCGCCAAAGCCATTTTCAGATAGCCCTCAATGCAAAGGCTCTAGGCGCAAATATTGGTGTGAGAGCTAATTCAATCAAGGAAACACTGCATGTTGGTGAAGTGCATATTGAAGAAGAATCAGCCGAGTGGTTCTTGTGGGGGAACAACCCCATTTGGCTCACTAACTTCACACACCATCAGGCTTCCAAGCAGCTCTCAAGGAAACTCAGTTTTCACACTCTAGGCTTAATGCCCTTTGAGTGTATTATGTAGGAATGAACCTGGTAGAGCATCCCACACAAACCAATGCTCCACATGCGGGTTTCACATGCCACCAACTCCACATTCACAGGCAACTTCAGCGTCACAGCCGTTTTCAGATAGCCCTCAATGCAAAGGCTCTAGACGCAAATATTGGTGTCAGAGCTAATTCAATCAAGGAAACACTGCATGTTGGTGAAGCGCATATTGAAGAAGAATCAGCCGAGTGGTTCTTGTGGGAGAACAACTCCATTTGGCTCACTAACTTCACACACCATCAGGCTTCCAAGCAGCTCTCAAGGAAACTGAGTTTTCACACTCTAGGCTTAATGCCCTTTGAGTGCCTAGGAATGAAATGCACCTGGTAGAGCATCCCACACAAACCAATGCTCCACATGAAGGTTTCACATGCCACCAACTCCACATTCACAGACAATTTCAGCGCCAAAGCCATTTTCAGATAGCCCTCAATACAAAGGCTCTAGGCGCAAATATTGGTGTGAGAGCTAATTCAATCAAGGAAACACTGCATGTTGGTGAAGCGCATATTGAAGAAGAATCAGCCGAGTGGTTCTTGTGGGAGAACAACTCCATTTGGCTCACTAACTTCACACACCATCAGGCTTCCAAGCAGCTCTCAAGGAAACTGAGTTTTCACACTCTAGGCTTAATGCCCTTTGAGTGTATTATGTAGGAATGAACCTGGTAGAGCATCCCACACAAACCAATGCTCCACATGCGGGTTTCACATGCCACCAACTCCACATTCACAGACAACTTCAGCGCCAAAGCCATTTTCAGATAGCCCTCAATGCAAAGGCTCTAGACGCAAATATTGGTCTGAGAGCTAATTCAATCAAGGAAACACTGCATGTTGGTGAAGCGCATATTGAAGAAGAATCAGCCGAGTGGTTCTTATGGGAGAACAACTCCATTTGGCTCACTAACTTCACACACCATCAGGCTTCCAAGCAGCTCTCAAGGAAACTCAGTTTTCACACTCTAGGCTTAATGCCCTTTGAGTGCCTAGGAATGAAATGAAGCTTGGTGAGCATCCCACACAAACCAATGCTCCACATGCGGGTTTCACATGCCACCAACTCCACATTCACAGACAACTTCAGCGTCAAAGCCATTTTCAGATAGCCCTCAATACAAAGGCTCTAGACGCAAATATTGGTGTCAGAGCTAATTCAATCAAGGAAACACTGCATGTTAGTGAAGCGCATATTGAAGAAGAATCAGCCGAGTGGTTCTTGTGGGAGAACAACTCCATTTGGCTCACTAACTTCACACACCATCAAGCTTCCAAGCAGCTGTCTAGGAAACTCAGTTTTCACACTCTAGGCTTAATGCCCTTTGAGTGCCTAGGACTGAAATGAAGCTTGGTGAGCTTATCACACAAACCAATGCTCCACATGCGGGTTTCACATGCCACCAACTCCACATTCACAGACAACTTCAGCGCCAAAGCCGTTTTCAGGTAGCCCTCAATGCAAAGGCTCCAGGCCCAAATATTGATGTGACAGCTAATTCAATCAAGGAAACACTGCATGTTGGTGAAGCGCATATTGAAGAAGAATCAGCCGAGTGGTTCTTGTGGGAGAACAACTCCATTTGGCTCACTAACTTCACACACCATCAGGCTTCCAAGCAGCTCTGAAGGAAACTCAGTTTTCACACTCTAGGCTTAATGCTCTTTGAGTGCATTATCTAGGAATGAACCTGGTAGAGCATCCCACACAAACCAATGCTCCACATGCGAGTTTCACATGCCACCAACTCCACATTCACAGACAACTTCAGCGCCAAAGCCATTTTCAGATAGCCCTCAATGCAAAGGCTCTAGGCACAAATATTGGTGTGAGAGCTAATTCAATCAAGGAAACACTGCATGTTGGTGAAGCGCATATTGAAGAAGGATCAGCCGAGTGGTTCTTGTGGGAGAACAACTCCATTTGGCTCACTAACTTCACACACCATCAGGCTTCCAAGCAGCTCTCAAGGAAACTGAGTTTTCACACTCTAGGCTTAATGCCCTTTGAGTGCCTAGGACTCAAATTAAGCTTGGTGAGTTTATAAGAGAAACGCATGCTCCACATGCGGGTTTCACATGCCACCAACTCCACATTCACAGACAACTTCAGCGCCAAAGCCATTTTCAGATAGCCCTCAATGCAAAGGCTCTAGGTGCAAATATTGGTGTGAGAGCTAATTCAATCAAGGAAACACTGCATGTTGGTGAAGCGCATATTGAAGAAGAATCAGCCGAGTGGTTCTTGTGGGAGAACAACTCCATTTGGCTCACTAACTTCACACACCATCAGGCTTCCAAGCAGCTCTCAAGGAAACTGAGTTTTCACACTCTAGGCTTAATGCCCTTTGAGTTCCTAGGACTGAAATGAAGCTTGGTGAGCTTATCACACAAACCAATGCTCCACAGGCGGGTTTCACATGCCACCAACTCCACATTCACAGACAACTTCAGCGCCAAAGCCATTTTCAGATAGCCCTCAATGCAAAGGCTCTAGACGCAAATATTGGTGTGAGAGCTAATTCAATCAAGGAAACACTGCATGTTGGTGAAGAGCATATTGAAGAAGAATCAGCCGAGTGGTTCCTGTGGGAGAACAACTCCATTTGGCTCACTAACTTCACACACCATCAGGCTTCCAAGCAGCTCTCAAGGAAACTCAGTTTTCACACTCTAGGCTTAATGCCCTTTGAGTGCATTATGTAGGAATGAACCTGGTAGAGCATCCCACACAAACGAATGCTCCACATGCGGGTTTCACATGCCACCAACTCCACATTCACAGACAACTTCAGCGCCAAAGCCATTTTCAGATAGCCCTCAATGCAAAGGCTCTAGGCGCAAATATTGGTGTGAGAGCTAATTCAATCAAGGAAACACTGCATGTTGGTGAAGCGCATATTGAAGAAGAATCAGCCGAGTGGTTCTTGTGGGAGAACAACTCCATTTGGCTCACTAACTTCACACACCATCAGGCTTCCAAGCAGCTCTCAAGGAAACTCAGTTTTCACACTCTAGGCTTAATGCCCATGAGTGCCTAGGACTGAAATGAAGGTTGGTGAGCTTATCACACAAACCAATGCTCCACAGGCCGGTTTCACATGCCACCAACTCCACATTCACAGACAACTTCAGCGCCAAAGCCGTTTTCAGGTAGCCCTCAATGCAGAGGCTCTAGACGCAAATATTGGTGTGAGAGCTAATTCAATCAAGGAAACACTGCATGTTGGTGACGTGCATGTTGAAGAAGGATCAGCCGAGTGTTTCTTGTGGGAGAACAACTCCATTTGCCTCACTAACTTCACACACCATTCGGGTTCCAAGCAGCTCTCAAGGAAACTCAGTTTTCACACTCTAGGCTTAATGCCCTTTGAGTGCCTAGGAATGAAATGCACCTGGTAGAGCATCCCACACGAACCAATGCTCCACATGCGGGTTTCACATGCCACCAACTCCACATTCACAGACAACTTCAGCGCCAAAGCCATTTTCAGATAGCCCTCAATGCAAAGGCTCTAGACGCAAATATTGGTGTGAGAGCTAATTCAATCAAGGAAACACTTCATGTTGCTGAAGAGCATATTGAAGAAGAATCAGCCGAGTGGTTCCTGTGGGAGAACAACTCCATTTGGCTCACTAACTTCACACACCATCAGTCTTCCAAGCAGCTCTGAAGGAAACTCAGTTTTCACACTCTAGGCTTAATGCCCTTGAGTGCCTAGGACTGAAATGAACCTTGGTGAGCTTATCACACACACCAATGCTCCACATGCGGGTTTCACATGCCACCAACTCCACATTCACAGACAACTTCAGCGCCAAAGCCGTTTTCAGGTAGCCCTCAATGCAAAGGCTCCAGGCCGAAATATTCGTGTGAGAGCTAATTCAATCAAGGCAACACTGCATGTTGGTGAAGCGCATATTGAAGAAGAATCAGCCGAGTGCTTCTTGTGGGACAACAACTCCATTTGGCTCACTAACTTCACACACCATCAGGGTTCCAAGCAGCTCTGAAGGAAACTCAGTTTTCACACTCTAGGCTTAATGCCCTTTGAGTGCCTAGGAATGAAATGCACCTGGTAGAGCATCCCACACGAACCAATGCTCCACATGCGGGTTTCACATGCCACCAACTCCACATTCACAGACAGCTTCAGCGCCAAAGCCATTTTCAGATAGCCCTCAATGCAAAGGCTCTAGAAGCAAATATTGGTGTGAGAGCTAATTCAATCAAGGAAACACTACATGTTGGTGAAGAGCATATTGAAGAAGAATCAGCCGAGTGGTTCTTGTGGGAGAACAACTCCATTTGGCTCACTAACTTCACACACCATCAGGCTTCCAAGCAGCTCTCAAGGAAACTCAGTTTTCACACTCTAGGCTTAATGCCCTTTGAGTGCCTGGGAATGAAATGCACCTGGTAGAGCATCCCACAGAAAAGAATGTTCCACATGCGGGTTTCACATGCCACCAACTCCACATTCACAGGCAACTTCAGCGCCAAAGCCGTTTTCAGATAGCCCTCAATGCAAAGGCTCTAGGCGCAAATATTGGTGTGAGAGCTAATTCAATCAAGGCAACACTGCATGTTGGTGAAGCGCATATTGAAGAAGAATCAGCCGAGTGGTTCTTGTGGGAGAACAACTCCATTTGGCTCACTAACTTCACACACCATCAGGCTTCCAAGCAGCTGTCTAGGAAACTCAGTTTTCACACTCTAGGCTTAATGCCCTTTGAGTGCCTAGGACTGAAATGAAGGTTGGTGAGCTTATCACACAAACGAATGCTCCACATGCGGGTTTCACATGCCACCAACTCCACATTCACAGACAACTTCAGCGCCAAAGCCGTTTTCAGGTAGCCCTCAATGCAAAGGCTCTAGACGCAAATATTGGTGTGAGAGCTAATTCAATCAAGGAAACACTGCATGTTGGTGAAGCGCATATTGAAGAAGAATCAGCCGAGTAATTCTTGTGGGACAACAACTCCATTTGGCTCACTAACTTCACACACCATCAGGCTTCCAAGCAGCTCTCAAGGAAACTCAGTTTTCACACTCTATGCTTAGTGCCCTTTGAGTGCCTAGGACTGAAATGAAGCTTGGTGAGCATCCCACACAAACGAATGCTCCACATGCGGGTTTCACATGCCACAGACTCCACATTCACAGGCAACTTCAGCGCCACAGCCGTTTTCAGATAGCACTCAATGCAAAGGCTCTAGACGCAAATATTGGTGTGAGAGCTAATTCAATCAAGGAAACACTGCATGTTGGTGAAGGGCATATTGAAGAAGGATCAGCCGAGTGGTTCTTGTGGGAGAACAACTCCATTTGGCTCACTAACTTCACACACCATCAGGCTTCCAAGCAGCTCTCAAGGAAACTCAGTTTTCACACTCTATGCTTAGTGCCCTTTGAGTGCCTAGGACTGAAATGAAGCTTGGTGAGCATCCCACACAAACGAATGCTCCACATGCGGGTTTCACATGCCACCAACTCCACGTTCACAGGCAACTTCTGTGCCACAGCCGTTTTCAGATAGCCCTCAATGCAAAGGCTCTAGACGCAAATATTGGTGTGAGAGCTAATTCAATCAAGGAAACATTGCATGTTGGTGAAGGACATATTGAAGAAGGATCAGCCGAGTGGTTCTTGTGGGAGAACAACTCCATTTGGCTCACTAACTTCACACACCATCAGGCTTCCAAGCAGCTCTCAAGGAAACTCAGTTTTCACACTCTATGCTTAGTGCCCTTTCACTGCATTATCTAGGAATGAACCTGGTAGAGTATCCCACACAATCGAATGCTTCACATGCGGGTTTCACATGCCACCAACTCCACATTCACAGGCAACTTCAGCGCCACAGCCGTTTTCAGACAGCCCTCAATGCAAAGGCTCTAGACGCAAATATTGGTGTGAGAGCTAATTCAATCAAGGAAACACTGCATGTTGGTGAAGGGCATATTGAAGAAGGATCAGCCAAGTGGTTCTTGTGGGAGAACAACTCCATTTGGCTCACTAACTTCACACACCATCAGGCTTCCAAGCAGCTCTCAAGGAAACTCAGTTTTCACACTCTATGCTTAGTGCCCTTTGTGTGCCTAGGACTGAAATGAAGCTTGCTGAGCATCCCACACAAACGAATGCTCCACATGCGGGTTTCACATGCCACCAACTCCACATTCACAGGCAACTTCAGCGCCACAGCCGTTTTCAGATAGCCCTCAATGCAAAGGCTCTAGACGCAAATATTGGTGTGAGAGCTAATTCAATCAAGGAAACACTGCATGTTGGTGAAGGGCATATTGAAGAAGGATCAGCCAAGTGGTTGTTGTGGGAGAACAACTCCATTTGGCTCACTAACTTCACACACCATCAGGCTTCCAAGCAGCTCTCAAGGAAACTCAGTTTTCACACTCTATGCTTAGTGCCCTTTGAGTGCATTATCTAGGAATGAACCTGGTAGAGCATCCCACACAAAAGAATGCTCCACATGCGGGTTTCACATGCCACCAACTCCACATTCACAGGCAACTTCAGCGCCACAGCCGTTTTCAGATAGCCCTCAATGCAAAGGCTCTAGACGCAAATATTGGTGTGAGAGCTAATTCAATCAAGGAAACACTGCATGTTGGTGAAGGGCATATTGAAGAAGGATCAGCCGAGTGGTTCTTGTGGGAGAACAACTCCATTTGGCTCACTAACTTCACACACCATCAGGCTTCCAAGCAGCTCTCAAGGAAACTCAGTTTTCACACTCTATGCTTAGTGCCCTTTGTGTGCCTAGGACTGAAATGAAGCTTGCTGAGCATCCCACACAAACGAATGCTCCACATGCGGGTTTCACATGCCACCAACTCCACATTCACAGGCAACTTCAGCGCCACAGCCGTTTTCAGATAGCCCTCAATGCAAAGGCTCTAGACGCAAATATTGGTGTGAGAGCTAATTCAATCAAGGAAACACTGCATGTTGGTGAAGGGCATATTGAAGAAGGATCAGCCAAGTGGTTCTTGTGGGAGAACAACTCCATTTGGCTCACTAACTTCACACACCATCAGGCTTCCAAGCAGCTCTCAAGGAAACTCAGTTTTCACACTCTATGCTTAGTGCCCTTTGAGTGCATTATCTAGGAATGAACCTGGTAGAGCATCCCACACAAAAGAATGCTCCACATGCGGGTTTCACATGCCACCAACTCCACATTCACAGGCAACTTCAGCGCCACAGCCGTTTTCAGATAGCCCTCAATGCAAAGGCTCTAGACGCAAATATTGGTGTGAGAGCTAATTCAATCAAGGAAACACTGCATGTTGGTTAAGGGCATATTGAAGAAGGATCAGCCGAGTGGTTCTTGTGGGAGAACAACTCCATTTGGCTCACTAACTTCACACACCATCAGGTTTCCAAGCAGCTCTCAAGGAAACTCAGTTTTCACACTCTATGCTTAGTGCCCTTTGTGTGCCTAGGACTGAAATGAAGCTTGGTGAGCATCCCACACAAACGAATGCTCCACATGCGGGTTTCACATGCCACCAACTCCACATTCACATTGAACTTCAGAGCCACAGCCGTTTTCAGATAACCCTCAATGCAAAGGATCTAGACGCAAATATTGTTGTGAGAGTTAATTCAATCAACGAAACACTGCATGTTGGTGAAGGGCATATTGAAGAAGGATTAGCCAAGTGGTTCTTGTGGGAGAACAACTCCATTTGGCTCACTAACTTCACACACCATCAGGCTTCCAAGCAGCTCTCAAGGAAACTCAGTTTTCACACTCTATGCTTAGTGCCCTTTCACTGCATTATCTAGGAATGAACCTGGTAGAGCATCCCACACAAACGAATGCTCCACATGCGGGTTTCACATGCCACCAACTCCACGTTCACAGGCAACTTCTGTGCCACAGCCGTTTTCAGATAGCCCTCAATGCAAAGGCTCTAGACGCAAATATTGGTGTGAGAGCTAATTCAATCAAGGAAACATTGCATGTTGGTGAAGGACATATTGAAGAAGGATCAGCCGAGTGGTTCTTGTGGGAGAACAACTCCATTTGGCTCACTAACTTCACACACCATCAGGGTTCCAAGCAGCTCTCAAGGAAACTCAGTTTTCACACTCTATGCTTAGTGCCCTTTGAGTGCATTATGTAGGAATGAACCTGGTAGAGTATCCCACACAATCGAATGCTTCACATGCGGGTTTCACATGCCACCAACTCCACATTCACAGGCAACTTCAGCGCCACAGCCGTTTTCAGACAGCCCTCAATGCAAAGGCTCTAGACGCAAATATTGGTGTGAGAGCTAATTCAATCAAGGAAACACTGCATGTTGGTGAAGGGCATATTGAAGAAGGATCAGCCGAGTGGTTCTTGTGGGAGAACAACTCCATTTGGCTCACTAACTTCACACACCATCAGGCTTCCAAGCAGCTCTCAAGGAAACTCAGTTTTCACACTCTATGCTTAGTGCCCTTTGTGTGCCTAGGACTGAAATGAAGCTTGCTGAGCATCCCACACAAACGAATGCTCCACATGCGGGTTTCACATGCCACCAACTCCACATTCACAGGCAACTTCAGCGCCACAGCCGTTTTCAGATAGCCCTCAATGCAAAGGCTCTAGACGCAAATATTGGTGTGAGAGCTAATTCAATCAAGGAAACACTGCATGTTGGTGAAGGGCATATTGAAGAAGGATCAGCCAAGTGGTTCTTGTGGGAGAACAACTCCATTTGGCTCACTAACTTCACACACCATCAGGCTTCCAAGCAGCTCTCAAGGAAACTCAGTTTTCACACTCTATGCTTAGTGCCCTTTGAGTGCATTATCTAGGAATGAACCTGGTAGAGCATCCCACACAAAAGAATGCTCCACATGCGGGTTTCACATGCCACCAACTCCACATTCACAGGCAACTTCAGCGCCACAGCCGTTTTCAGATAGCCCTCAATGCAAAGGCTCTAGACGCAAATATTGGTGTGAGAGCTAATTCAATCAAGGAAACACTGCATGTTGGTGAAGGGCATATTGAAGAAGGATCAGCCGAGTGGTTCTTGTGGGAGAACAACTCCATTTGGCTCACTAACTTCACACACCATCAGGTTTCCAAGCAGCTCTCAAGGAAACTCAGTTTTCACACTCTATGCTTAGTGCCCTTTGTGTGCCTAGGACTGAAATGAAGCTTGGTGAGCATCCCACACAAACGAATGCTCCACATGCGGGTTTCACATGCCACCAACTCCACATTCACAGGCAACTTCAGCGCCACAGCCATTTTCAGATAGCCCTCAATGCAAAGGCTCTAGACGCAAATATTGGTGTGAGAGCTAATTCAATCAAGGAAACACTGCATGTTGGTGAAGGGCATATTGAAGAAGGATTAGCCAAGTGGTTCTTGTGGGAGAACAACTCCATTTGGCTCACTAACTTCACACACCATCAGGCTTCCAAGCAGCTCTCAAGGAAACTCAGTTTTCACACTCTATGCTTAGTGCCCTTTCACTGCATTATATAGGAATGAACCTGGTAGAGCATCACACACAAAATAATGCTCCACATGCGGGTTTCACATGCCACCAACTCCACATTCTCAGGCAACTTCAGCGCCACAGCCGTTTTCAGATAACCCTCAATGCAAAGGCTCTAGACGCAAATATTGGTGTGAGAGCTAATTCAATCAAGGAAACACTGCATGTTGGTGAAGGGCATATTGAAGAAGGATCAGCCGAGTGGTTCTTGTGGGAGAACAACTCCATTTGGCTCACTAACTTCACACACCATCAGGCTTCCAAGCAGCTCTCAAGGAAACTCCGTTTTCACACTCTATGCTTAGTGCCCTTTGAGTGCATTATCTAGGAATGAATCTGGTAGAGCATCCCACACAAACGAATGCTCCACATGCGGGTTTCACATGCCACCAACTCCACATTCACAGGCAACTTCAGCGCCACAGCCATTTTCAAATAGCCCTCAATGCAAAGGCTCTAGACGCAAATATTGGTGTGAGAGCTAATTCAATCAAGGAAACACTGCATGTTGGTGAAGGGCATATTGAAGAAGATTCAGCCGAGTGGTCCTTGTGGGAGAACAACTCCATTTGGCTCACTAACTTCACACACCATCAGGCTTCCAAGCAGCTCTCAAGGAAACTCAGTTTTCACACTATATGCTTAGTGCCCTTTGAGTTCCTACGACTGAAATGAAGCTTGGTAGAGCATCCCACAAAAACGAATGCTCCACATGCGGGTTTCACATGCCAGCAACTCCACATTCTCAGGCAACTTCAGCGCCACAGCCGTTTTCAGATAGCCCCCAATGCAAAGGCTCTACACGCAAATATTGGTGTGAGAGCTAATTCAATCAAGGAAACACTGCATGTTGGTGAAGGGCATATTGAAGAAGGATCAGCCGAGTGGTTCTTGTGGGAGAACAACTCCATTTGGCTCACTAACTTCACACACCATCAGGCTTCCAAGCAGCTCTCAAGGAAACTCAGTTTTCACACTCTATGCTTAGTGCCCTTTGTATGGCTAGGACTGAAATGAACCTGGTAGAGCATCCCACACAAACGAATGCTCCACATGCGGGTTTCACATGCCACCAACTCCACATTCACAGGCAACTTCAGCGCCACAGCCGTTTTCAGATAGCCCTCAATGCAAAGGCTCTAGACGCAAATATTGGTGTGAGAGCTAATTCAATCAAGGAAACACTGCATGTTGGTGAAGGGCATATTGAAGAAGGATCAGCAGAGTGGTTCTTGTTGGAAAACAACTCCATTTGGCTCACTAACTTCACACACCATCAGGCTTCCAAGCAGCTCTCAAGGAAACTCAGTTTTCACACTCTATGCTTAGTGCCCTTTGAGTGCCTTGGACTCAAATGAAGCTTGGTGAGCATCCCACACAAACGAATGCTCCACATGCGGGTTTCACATGCCACCAACTCCACATTCACAGGCAACTTCAGCGCCACAGCCGTTTTCAGATAGCCCTCAATGCAAAGGCTCTAGACGCAAATATTGGTGTGAGAGCTAATTCAATCAAGGAAACACTGCATGTTGGTGAAGGGCATATTGAAGAAGGATCAGCCGAGTGGTTCTTGTGGGAGAACAACTCCATTTGGCTCACTAACTTCACACACCATCAGGGTTCCAAGCAGCTCTCAAGGAAACTCAGTTTTCACACTCTATGCTTAGTGCCCTTTGAGTGCATTATCTAGGAATGAACCTGGTAGAGTATCCCACACAATCGAATGCTTCACATGCGGGTTTCACATGCCACCAACTCCACATTCACAGGCAACTTCAGCGCCACAGCCGTTTTCAGACAGCCCTCAATGCAAAGGCTCTAGACGCAAATATTGGTGTGAGAGCTAATTCAATCAAGGAAACACTGCATGTTGGTGAAGGGCATATTGAAGAAGGATCAGCCGAGTGGTTCTTGTGGGAGAACAACTCCATTTGGCTCACTAACTTCACACACCATCAGGCTTCCAAGCAGCTCTCAAGGAAACTCAGTTTTCACACTCTATGCTTAGTGCCCTTTGTGTGCCTAGGACTGAAATGAAGCTTGCTGAGCATCCCACACAAACGAATGCTCCACATGCGGGTTTCACATGCCACCAACTCCACATTCACAGGCAACTTCAGCGCCACAGCCGTTTTCAGATAGCCCTCAATGCAAAGGCTCTAGACGCAAATATTGGTGTGAGAGCTAATTCAATCAAGGAAACACTGCATGTTGGTGAAGGGCATATTGAAGAAGGATCAGCCAAGTGGTTCTTGTGGGAGAACAACTCCATTTGGCTCACTAACTTCACACACCATCAGGCTTCCAAGCAGCTCTCAAGGAAACTCAGTTTTCACACTCTATGCTTAGTGCCCTTTGAGTGCATTATCTAGGAATGAACCTGGTAGAGCATCCCACACAAAAGAATGCTCCACATGCGGGTTTCACATGCCACCAACTCCACATTCACAGGCAACTTCAGCGCCACAGCCGTTTTCAGATAGCCCTCAATGCAAAGGCTCTAGACGCAAATATTGGTGTGAGAGCTAATTCAATCAAGGAAACACTGCATGTTGGTGAAGGGCATATTGAAGAAGGATCAGCCGAGTGGTTCTTGTGGGAGAACAACTCCATTTGGCTCACTAACTTCACACACCATCAGGCTTCCAAGCAGCTCTCAAGGAAACTCAGTTTTCACACTCTATGCTTAGTGCCCTTTGTGTGCCTAGGACTGAAATGAAGCTTGGTGAGCATCCCACACAAACGAATGCTCCACATGCGGGTTTCACATGCCACCAACTCCACATTCACAGGCAACTTCAGCGCCACAGCCATTTTCAGATAGCCCTCAATGCAAAGGCTCTAGACGCAAATATTGGTGTGAGAGCTAATTCAATCAAGGAAACACTGCATGTTGGTGAAGGGCATATTGAAGAAGGATCAGCCAAGTGGTTCTTGTGGGAGAACAACTCCATTTGGCTCACTAACTTCACACACCATCAGGCTTCCAAGCAGCTCTCAAGGAAACTCAGTTTTCACACTCTATGCTTAGTGCCCTTTCACTGCATTATCTAGGAATGAACCTGGTAGAGCATCACACACAAAATAATGCTCCACATGCGGGTTTCACATGCCACCAACTCCACATTCTCAGGCAACTTCAGCGCCACAGCCGTTTTCAGATAACCCTCAATGCAAAGGCTCTAGACGCAAATATTGGTGTGAGAGCTAATTCAATCAAGGAAACACTGCATGTTGGTGAAGGGCATATTGAAGAAGGATCAGCCGAGTGGTTCTTGTGGGAGAACAACTCCATTTGGCTCACTAACTTCACACACCATCAGGCTTCCAAGCAGCTCTCAAGGAAACTCCGTTTTCACACTCTATGCTTAGTGCCCTTTGAGTGCATTATCTAGGAATGAATCTGGTAGAGCATCCCACACAAACGAATGCTCCACATGCGGGTTTCACATGCCACCAACTCCACATTCACAGGCAACTTCAGCGCCACAGCCATTTTCAAATAGCCCTCAATGCAAAGGCTCTAGACGCAAATATTGGTGTGAGAGCTAATTCAATCAAGGAAACACTGCATGTTGGTGAAGGGCATATTGAAGAAGATTCAGCCGAGTGGTCCTTGTGGGAGAACAACTCCATTTGGCTCACTAACTTCACACACCATCAGGCTTCCAAGCAGCTCTCAAGGAAACTCAGTTTTCACACTATATGCTTAGTGCCCTTTGAGTTCCTACGACTGAAATGAAGCTTGGTAGAGCATCCCACAAAAACGAATGCTCCACATGCGGGTTTCACATGCCACCAACTCCACATTCACAGGCAACTTCAGCGCCACAGCCGTTTTCAGATAGCCCCCAATGCAAAGGCTCTAGACGCAAATATTGGTGTGAGAGCTAATTCAATCAAGGAAACACTGCATGTTGGTGAAGGGCATATTGAAGAAGGATCAGCCGAGTGGTTCTTGTGGGAGAACAACTCCATTTGGCTCACTAACTTCACACACCATCAGGCTTCCAAGCAGCTCTCAAGGAAACTCAGTTTTCACACTCTATGCTTAGTGCCCTTTGTATGGCTAGGACTGAAATGAACCTGGTAGAGCATCCCACACAAACGAATGCTCCACATGCGGGTTTCACATGCCACCAACTCCACATTCACAGGCAACTTCAGCGCCACAGCCGTTTTCAGATAGCCCTCAATGCAAAGGCTCTAGACGCAAATATTGGTGTGAGAGCTAATTCAATCAAGGAAACACTGCATGTTGGTGAAGGGCATATTGAAGAAGGATCAGCAGAGTGGTTCTTGTTGGAAAACAACTCCATTTGGCTCACTAACTTCACACACCATCAGGCTTCCAAGCAGCTCTCAAGGAAACTCAGTTTTCACACTCTATGCTTAGTGCCCTTTGAGTGCCTTGGACTCAAATGAAGCTTGGTGAGCATCCCACACAAACGAATGCTCCACATGCGGGTTTCACATGCCACCAACTCCACATTCACAGGCAACTTCAGCGCCACAGCCGTTTTCAGATAGCCCTCAATGCAAAGGCTCTAGACGCAAATATTGGTGTGAGAGCTAATTCAATCAAGGAAACACTGCATGTTGGTGAAGGGCATATTGAAGAAGGATCAACCAAGTGGTCCTTGTGCGAGAACAACTCCATTTGGCTCACTAACTTCACACACCATCAGGCTTCCAAGCAGCTCTCAAGGAAACTCAGTTTTCACACTCTATGCTTAGTGCCCTTTGAGTGCATTATCTAGGAATGAATCTAGTACAGCATCCCACACAAACCAATGCTCCACATGCGGGTTTCACATGCCACCAACTCCACATTCTCAGGCAACTTCAGCGCCACAGCCGTTTTCAGATAGCCCTCAATGCAAAGGCTCTAGACGCAAATATTGGTGTGAGAGCTAATTCAATCAAGGAAACACTGCATGTTGGTGAAGGGCATATTGAAGAAGGATCAGCCGAGTGGTTCTTGTGGGAGAACAACTCCATTTGGCTCACTAACTTCACACACCATCAGGCTTCCAAGCAGCTCTCAAGGAAACTCAGTTTTCACACTCTATGCTTAGTGCCCTTTGAGTGCCTAGGACTGAAATGAAGCTTGGTGAGCATCCCACACAAACGAATGCTCCACATGCGGGTTTCACATGCCACCAACTCCACATTCACAGGCAACTTCAGCGCCACAGCCGTTTTCAGATAGCACTCAATGCAAAGGCTCTAGACGCAAATATTGGTGTGAGAGCTAATTCAATCAAGGAAACACTGCATGTTGGTGAAGGGCATATTGAAGAAGGATCAGCCGAGTGGTTCTTGTGGGACAACAACTCCATTTGGCTCACTAACTTCACACACCATCAGGCTTCCAAGCAGCTCTCAAGGAAACTCAGTTTTCACACTCTATGCTTAGTGCCCTTTGAGTGCATTATGTAGGAATGAACCTGGTAGAGCATCCCACACAAACGAATGCTCCACATGCGGGTTTCACATGCCACCAACTCTACATTCACAGGCAACTTCAGCGCCACAGCCGTTTTCAGATAGCCCTCAATGCAAAGGCTCTAGAAGCAAATATTGGTGTGAGAGCTAATTCAATCAAGGAAACACTGCATGTTGGTGAAGCGCATATTGAAGAAGGATCAGCCGAGTGGATCTTGTGGGAGAACAACTCCATTTGGCTCACTAACTTCACACACCATCAGGCTTCCAAGCAGCTCTCAAGGAAACTCAGTTTTCACACTCTATGCTTAGTGCCCTTTGAGTGCCTAGGACTGAAATGAAGCTTGGTGAGCATCCCACACAAACGAATGCTCCACATGCGGGTTTCACATGCCACAGACTCCACATTCACAGGCAACTTCAGCGCCACAGCCGTTTTCAGATAGACCTCAATGCAAAGGCTCTAGACGCAAATATTGGTGTGAGAGCTAATTCAATCAAGGAAACACTGCATGTTGGTGAAGGGCATATTGAAGAAGGATCAGCCGAGTGGTTCTTGTGGGAGAACAACTCCATTTGGCTCACTAACTTCACACACCATCAGGCTTCCAAGCAGCTCTCAAGGAAACTCAGTTTTCACACTCTATGCTTAGTGCCCTTTGAGTGCCTAGGACTGAAATGAAGCTTGGTGAGCATCCCACACAAACGAATGCTCCACATGCGGGTTTCACATGCCACCAACTCCACGTTCACAGGCAACTTCTGTGCCACAGCCGTTTTCAGATAGCCCTCAATGCAAAGGCTCTAGACGCAAATATTGGTGTGAGAGCTAATTCAATCAAGGAAACATTGCATGTTGGTGAAGGACATATTGAAGAAGGATCAGCCGAGTGGTTCTTGTGGGAGAACAACTCCATTTGGCTCACTAACTTCACACACCATCAGGCTTCCAAGCAGCTCTCAAGGAAACTCAGTTTTCACACTCTATGCTTAGTGCCCTTTCACTGCATTATCTAGGAATGAACCTGGTAGAGTATCCCACACAATCGAATGCTTCACATGCGGGTTTCACATGCCACCAACTCCACATTCACAGGCAACTTCAGCGCCACAGCCGTTTTCAGACAGCCCTCAATGCAAAGGCTCTAGACGCAAATATTGGTGTGAGAGCTAATTCAATCAAGGAAACACTGCATGTTGGTGAAGGGCATATTGAAGAAGGATCAGCCAAGTGGTTCTTGTGGGAGAACAACTCCATTTGGCTCACTAACTTCACACACCATCAGGCTTCCAAGCAGCTCTCAAGGAAACTCAGTTTTCACAATCTATGCTTAGTGCCCTTTGTGTGCCTAGGACTGAAATGAAGCTTGCTGAGCATCCCACACAAACGAATGCTCCACATGCGGGTTTCACATGCCACCAACTCCACATTCACAGGCAACTTCAGCGCCACAGCCGTTTTCAGATAGCCCTCAATGCAAAGGCTCTAGACGCAAATATTGGTGTGAGAGCTAATTCAATCAAGGAAACACTGCATGTTGGTGAAGGGCATATTGAAGAAGGATCAGCCAAGTGGTTGTTGTGGGAGAACAACTCCATTTGGCTCACTAACTTCACACACCATCAGGCTTCCAAGCAGCTCTCAAGGAAACTCAGTTTTCACACTCTATGCTTAGTGCCCTTTGAGTGCATTATCTAGGAATGAACCTGGTAGAGCATCCCACACAAAAGAATGCTCCACATGCGGGTTTCACATGCCACCAACTCCACATTCACAGGCAACTTCAGCGCCACAGCCGTTTTCAGATAGCCCTCAATGCAAAGGCTCTAGACGCAAATATTGGTGTGAGAGCTAATTCAATCAAGGAAACACTGCATGTTGGTGAAGGGCATATTGAAGAAGGATCAGCCGAGTGGTTCTTGTGGGAGAACAACTCCATTTGGCTCACTAACTTCACACACCATCAGGCTTCCAAGCAGCTCTCAAGGAAACTCAGTTTTCACACTCTATGCTTAGTGCCCTTTGTGTGCCTAGGACTGAAATGAAGCTTGCTGAGCATCCCACACAAACGAATGCTCCACATGCGGGTTTCACATGCCACCAACTCCACATTCACAGGCAACTTCAGCGCCACAGCCGTTTTCAGATAGCCCTCAATGCAAAGGCTCTAGACGCAAATATTGGTGTGAGAGCTAATTCAATCAAGGAAACACTGCATGTTGGTGAAGGGCATATTGAAGAAGGATCAGCCAAGTGGTTCTTGTGGGAGAACAACTCCATTTGGCTCACTAACTTCACACACCATCAGGCTTCCAAGCAGCTCTCAAGGAAACTCAGTTTTCACACTCTATGCTTAGTGCCCTTTGAGTGCATTATCTAGGAATGAACCTGGTAGAGCATCCCACACAAAAGAATGCTCCACATGCGGGTTTCACATGCCACCAACTCCACATTCACAGGCAACTTCAGCGCCACAGCCGTTTTCAGATAGCCCTCAATGCAAAGGCTCTAGACGCAAATATTGGTGTGAGAGCTAATTCAATCAAGGAAACACTGCATGTTGGTTAAGGGCATATTGAAGAAGGATCAGCCGAGTGGTTCTTGTGGGAGAACAACTCCATTTGGCTCACTAACTTCACACACCATCAGGTTTCCAAGCAGCTCTCAAGGAAACTCAGTTTTCACACTCTATGCTTAGTGCCCTTTGTGTGCCTAGGACTGAAATGAAGCTTGGTGAGCATCCCACACAAACGAATGCTCCACATGCGGGTTTCACATGCCACCAACTCCACATTCACATTGAACTTCAGAGCCACAGCCGTTTTCAGATAACCCTCAATGCAAAGGATCTAGACGCAAATATTGTTGTGAGAGTTAATTCAATCAACGAAACACTGCATGTTGGTGAAGGGCATATTGAAGAAGGATTAGCCAAGTGGTTCTTGTGGGAGAACAACTCCATTTGGCTCACTAACTTCACACACCATCAGGCTTCCAAGCAGCTCTCAAGGAAACTCAGTTTTCACACTCTATGCTTAGTGCCCTTTCACTGCATTATCTAGGAATGAACCTGGTAGAGCATCCCACACAAACGAATGCTCCACATGCGGGTTTCACATGCCACCAACTCCACGTTCACAGGCAACTTCTGTGCCACAGCCGTTTTCAGATAGCCCTCAATGCAAAGGCTCTAGACGCAAATATTGGTGTGAGAGCTAATTCAATCAAGGAAACATTGCATGTTGGTGAAGGACATATTGAAGAAGGATCAGCCGAGTGGTTCTTGTGGGAGAACAACTCCATTTGGCTCACTAACTTCACACACCATCAGGGTTCCAAGCAGCTCTCAAGGAAACTCAGTTTTCACACTCTATGCTTAGTGCCCTTTGAGTGCATTATCTAGGAATGAACCTGGTAGAGTATCCCACACAATCGAATGCTTCACATGCGGGTTTCACATGCCACCAACTCCACATTCACAGGCAACTTCAGCGCCACAGCCGTTTTCAGACAGCCCTCAATGCAAAGGCTCTAGACGCAAATATTGGTGTGAGAGCTAATTCAATCAAGGAAACACTGCATGTTGGTGAAGGGCATATTGAAGAATGATCAGCCGAGTGGTTCTTGTGGGAGAACAACTCCATTTGGCTCACTAACTTCACACACCATCAGGCTTCCAAGCAGCTCTCAAGGAAACTCAGTTTTCACACTCTATGCTTAGTGCCCTTTGTGTGCCTAGGACTGAAATGAAGCTTGCTGAGCATCCCACACAAACGAATGCTCCACATGCGGGTTTCACATGCCACCAACTCCACATTCACAGGCAACTTCAGCGCCACAGCCGTTTTCAGATAGCCCTCAATGCAAAGGCTCTAGACGCAAATATTGGTGTGAGAGCTAATTCAATCAAGGAAACACTGCATGTTGGTGAAGGGCATATTGAAGAAGGATCAGCCAAGTGGTTCTTGTGGGAGAACAACTCCATTTGGCTCACTAACTTCACACACCATCAGGCTTCCAAGCAGCTCTCAAGGAAACTCAGTTTTCACACTCTATGCTTAGTGCCCTTTGAGTGCATTATCTAGGAATGAACCTGGTAGAGCATCCCACACAAAAGAATGCTCCACATGCGGGTTTCACATGCCACCAACTCCACATTCACAGGCAACTTCAGCGCCACAGCCGTTTTCAGATAGCCCTCAATGCAAAGGCTCTAGACGCAAATATTGGTGTGAGAGCTAATTCAATCAAGGAAACACTGCATGTTGGTGAAGGGCATATTGAAGAAGGATCAGCCGAGTGGTTCTTGTGGGAGAACAACTCCATTTGGCTCACTAACTTCACACACCATCAGGTTTCCAAGCAGCTCTCAAGGAAACTCAGTTTTCACACTCTATGCTTAGTGCCCTTTGTGTGCCTAGGACTGAAATGAAGCTTGGTGAGCATCCCACACAAACGAATGCTCCACATGCGGGTTTCACATGCCACCAACTCCACATTCACAGGCAACTTCAGCGCCACAGCCATTTTCAGATAGCCCTCAATGCAAAGGCTCTAGACGCAAATATTGGTGTGAGAGCTAATTCAATCAAGGAAACACTGCATGTTGGTGAAGGGCATATTGAAGAAGGATTAGCCAAGTGGTTCTTGTGGGAGAACAACTCCATTTGGCTCACTAACTTCACACACCATCAGGCTTCCAAGCAGCTCTCAAGGAAACTCAGTTTTCACACTCTATGCTTAGTGCCCTTTCACTGCATTATCTAGGAATGAACCTGGTAGAGCATCACACACAAAATAATGCTCCACATGCGGGTTTCACATGCCACCAACTCCACATTCTCAGGCAACTTCAGCGCCACAGCCGTTTTCAGATAACCCTCAATGCAAAGGCTCTAGACGCAAATATTGGTGTGAGAGCTAATTCAATCAAGGAAACACTGCATGTTGGTGAAGGGCATATTGAAGAAGGATCAGCCGAGTGGTTCTTGTGGGAGAACAACTCCATTTGGCTCACTAACTTCACACACCATCAGGCTTCCAAGCAGCTCTCAAGGAAACTCCGTTTTCACACTCTATGCTTAGTGCCCTTTGAGTGCATTATCTAGGAATGAATCTGGTAGAGCATCCCACACAAACGAATGCTCCACATGCGGGTTTCACATGCCACCAACTCCACATTCACAGGCAACTTCAGCGCCACAGCCATTTTCAAATAGCCCTCAATGCAAAGGCTCTAGACGCAAATATTGGTGTGAGAGCTAATTCAATCAAGGAAACACTGCATGTTGGTGAAGGGCATATTGAAGAAGATTCAGCCGAGTGGTCCTTGTGGGAGAACAACTCCATTTGGCTCACTAACTTCACACACCATCAGGCTTCCAAGCAGCTCTCAAGGAAACTCAGTTTTCACACTATATGCTTAGTGCCCTTTGAGTTCCTACGACTGAAATGAAGCTTGGTAGAGCATCCCACAAAAACGAATGCTCCACATGCGGGTTTCACATGCCAGCAACTCCACATTCTCAGGCAACTTCAGCGCCACAGCCGTTTTCAGATAGCCCCCAATGCAAAGGCTCTACACGCAAATATTGGTGTGAGAGCTAATTCAATCAAGGAAACACTGCATGTTGGTGAAGGGCATATTGAAGAAGGATCAGCCGAGTGGTTCTTGTGGGAGAACAACTCCATTTGGCTCACTAACTTCACACACCATCAGGCTTCCAAGCAGCTCTCAAGGAAACTCAGTTTTCACACTCTATGCTTAGTGCCCTTTGTATGGCTAGGACTGAAATGAACCTGGTAGAGCATCCCACACAAACGAATGCTCCACATGCGGGTTTCACATGCCACCAACTCCACATTCACAGGCAACTTCAGCGCCACAGCCGTTTTCAGATAGCCCTCAATGCAAAGGCTCTAGACGCAAATATTGGTGTGAGAGCTAATTCAATCAAGGAAACACTGCATGTTGGTGAAGGGCATATTGAAGAAGGATCAGCAGAGTGGTTCTTGTTGGAAAACAACTCCATTTGGCTCACTAACTTCACACACCATCAGGCTTCCAAGCAGCTCTCAAGGAAACTCAGTTTTCACACTCTATGCTTAGTGCCCTTTGAGTGCCTTGGACTCAAATGAAGCTTGGTGAGCATCCCACACAAACGAATGCTCCACATGCGGGTTTCACATGCCACCAACTCCACATTCACAGGCAACTTCAGCGCCACAGCCGTTTTCAGATAGCCCTCAATGCAAAGGCTCTAGACGCAAATATTGGTGTGAGAGCTAATTCAATCAAGGAAACACTGCATGTTGGTGAAGGGCATATTGAAGAAGGATCAGCCGAGTGGTTCTTGTGGGAGAACAACTCCATTTGGCTCACTAACTTCACACACCATCAGGGTTCCAAGCAGCTCTCAAGGAAACTCAGTTTTCACACTCTATGCTTAGTGCCCTTTGAGTGCATTATCTAGGAATGAACCTGGTAGAGTATCCCACACAATCGAATGCTTCACATGCGGGTTTCACATGCCACCAACTCCACATTCACAGGCAACTTCAGCGCCACAGCCGTTTTCAGACAGCCCTCAATGCAAAGGCTCTAGACGCAAATATTGGTGTGAGAGCTAATTCAATCAAGGAAACACTGCATGTTGGTGAAGGGCATATTGAAGAAGGATCAGCCGAGTGGTTCTTGTGGGAGAACAACTCCATTTGGCTCACTAACTTCACACACCATCAGGCTTCCAAGCAGCTCTCAAGGAAACTCAGTTTTCACACTCTATGCTTAGTGCCCTTTGTGTGCCTAGGACTGAAATGAAGCTTGCTGAGCATCCCACACAAACGAATGCTCCACATGCGGGTTTCACATGCCACCAACTCCACATTCACAGGCAACTTCAGCGCCACAGCCGTTTTCAGATAGCCCTCAATGCAAAGGCTCTAGACGCAAATATTGGTGTGAGAGCTAATTCAATCAAGGAAACACTGCATGTTGGTGAAGGGCATATTGAAGAAGGATCAGCCAAGTGGTTCTTGTGGGAGAACAACTCCATTTGGCTCACTAACTTCACACACCATCAGGCTTCCAAGCAGCTCTCAAGGAAACTCAGTTTTCACACTCTATGCTTAGTGCCCTTTGAGTGCATTATCTAGGAATGAACCTGGTAGAGCATCCCACACAAAAGAATGCTCCACATGCGGGTTTCACATGCCACCAACTCCACATTCACAGGCAACTTCAGCGCCACAGCCGTTTTCAGATAGCCCTCAATGCAAAGGCTCTAGACGCAAATATTGGTGTGAGAGCTAATTCAATCAAGGAAACACTGCATGTTGGTGAAGGGCATATTGAAGAAGGATCAGCCGAGTGGTTCTTGTGGGAGAACAACTCCATTTGGCTCACTAACTTCACACACCATCAGGTTTCCAAGCAGCTCTCAAGGAAACTCAGTTTTCACACTCTATGCTTAGTGCCCTTTGTGTGCCTAGGACTGAAATGAAGCTTGGTGAGCATCCCACACAAACGAATGCTCCACATGCGGGTTTCACATGCCACCAACTCCACATTCACAGGCAACTTCAGCGCCACAGCCATTTTCAGATAGCCCTCAATGCAAAGGCTCTAGACGCAAATATTGGTGTGAGAGCTAATTCAATCAAGGAAACACTGCATGTTGGTGAAGGGCATATTGAAGAAGGATTAGCCAAGTGGTTCTTGTGGGAGAACAACTCCATTTGGCTCACTAACTTCACACACCATCAGGCTTCCAAGCAGCTCTCAAGGAAACTCAGTTTTCACACTCTATGCTTAGTGCCCTTTCACTGCATTATCTAGGAATGAACCTGGTAGAGCATCACACACAAAATAATGCTCCACATGCGGGTTTCACATGCCACCAACTCCACATTCTCAGGCAACTTCAGCGCCACAGCCGTTTTCAGATAACCCTCAATGCAAAGGCTCTAGACGCAAATATTGGTGTGAGAGCTAATTCAATCAAGGAAACACTGCATGTTGGTGAAGGGCATATTGAAGAAGGATCAGCCGAGTGGTTCTTGTGGGAGAACAACTCCATTTGGCTCACTAACTTCACACACCATCAGGCTTCCAAGCAGCTCTCAAGGAAACTCCGTTTTCACACTCTATGCTTAGTGCCCTTTGAGTGCATTATCTAGGAATGAATCTGGTAGAGCATCCCACACAAACGAATGCTCCACATGCGGGTTTCACATGCCACCAACTCCACATTCACAGGCAACTTCAGCGCCACCAGCCATTTTCAAATAGCCTCAATGCAAAGGCTCTAGACGCAAATATTGGTGTGAGAGCTAATTCAATCAAGGAAACACTGCATGTTGGTGAAGGGCATATTGAAGAAGATTCAGCCGAGTGGTCCTTGTGGGAGAACAACTCCATTTGGCTCACTAACTTCACACACCATCAGGCTTCCAAGCAGCTCTCAAGGAAACTCAGTTTTCACACTATATGCTTAGTGCCCTTTGAGTTCCTACGACTGAAATGAAGCTTGGTAGAGCATCCCACAAAAACGAATGCTCCACATGCGGGTTTCACATGCCAGCAACTCCACATTCTCAGGCAACTTCAGCGCCACAGCCGTTTTCAGATAGCCCCCAATGCAAAGGCTCTAGACGCAAATATTGGTGTGAGAGCTAATTCAATCAAGGAAACACTGCATGTTGGTGAAGGGCATATTGAAGAAGGATCAGCCGAGTGGTTCTTGTGGGAGAACAACTCCATTTGGCTCACTAACTTCACACACCATCAGGCTTCCAAGCAGCTCTCAAGGAAACTCAGTTTTCACACTCTATGCTTAGTGCCCTTTGTATGGCTAGGACTGAAATGAACCTGGTAGAGCATCCCACACAAACGAATGCTCCACATGCGGGTTTCACATGCCACCAACTCCACATTCACAGGCAACTTCAGCGCCACAGCCGTTTTCAGATAGCCCTCAATGCAAAGGCTCTAGACGCAAATATTGGTGTGAGAGCTAATTCAATCAAGGAAACACTGCATGTTGGTGAAGGGCATATTGAAGAAGGATCAGCAGAGTGGTTCTTGTTGGAAAACAACTCCATTTGGCTCACTAACTTCACACACCATCAGGCTTCCAAGCAGCTCTCAAGGAAACTCAGTTTTCACACTCTATGCTTAGTGCCCTTTGAGTGCCTTGGACTCAAATGAAGCTTGGTGAGCATCCCACACAAACGAATGCTCCACATGCGGGTTTCACATGCCACCAACTCCACATTCACAGGCAACTTCAGCGCCACAGCCGTTTTCAGATAGCCCTCAATGCAAAGGCTCTAGACGCAAATATTGGTGTGAGAGCTAATTCAATCAAGGAAACACTGCATGTTGGTGAAGGGCATATTGAAGAAGGATCAACCAAGTGGTCCTTGTGCGAGAACAACTCCATTTGGCTCACTAACTTCACACACCATCAGGCTTCCAAGCAGCTCTCAAGGAAACTCAGTTTTCACACTCTATGCTTAGTGCCCTTTGAGTGCATTATCTAGGAATGAATCTAGTACAGCATCCCACACAAACCAATGCTCCACATGCGGGTTTCACATGCCACCAACTCCACATTCTCAGGCAACTTCAGCGCCACAGCCGTTTTCAGATAGCCCTCAATGCAAAGGCTCTAGACGCAAATATTGGTCTGAGAGCTAATTCAATCAAGGAAACACTGCATGTTGGTGAAGGGCATATTGAAGAAGGATCAGCCGAGTGATTCTTGTGGAAGAACAACTTCATTTGGCTCACTAACTTCACACACCATCAGGCTTCCAAGCAGCTCTCAAGGAAACTCAGTTTTCACACTCTATGCTTAGTGCCCTTTGAGTGCATTATCTAGGAATGAATCTGGTAGAGCATCCCACACAAACGAATGCTCCACATGCGGGTTTCACATGCCACCAAATCCACATTCACAGGCAACTTCAGCGCCACAGCCGTTTTCAGATAGCCCTCAATGCAAAGGCTCTAGACGCAAATATTGGTGTGAGAGCTAATTCAATCAAGGAAACACTGCATGTTGGTGAAGGGCATATTGAAGAAGGATCAGCCGAGTGGTTCTTGTGAGAGAACAACTCCATTTGGCTCACTAACTTCACACACCATCAGGCTTCCAAGCAGCTCTGAAGGAAACTCAGTTTTCACACTCTATGCTTAGTGCCTTTTGAGTGCCTAGGACTGAAATGAAGCTTGGTGAACATCCCAAACAAACGAATGCTCCACATGCGGGTTTCACATGCCACCAACTCCACATTCACAGGCAACTTCAGCGCCACAGCCGTTTTCAGATAGCCCTCAATGCAAAGGCTCTAGACGCAAATATTGGTGTGAGAG
Source organism: Ochotona princeps (assembly GCF_030435755.1). Taxonomy (NCBI): domain Eukaryota; kingdom Metazoa; phylum Chordata; class Mammalia; order Lagomorpha; family Ochotonidae; genus Ochotona; species Ochotona princeps. Next base: position 13,549 of record NW_026698750.1, on the reverse strand, counting down.
CTAATTCAATCAAGGAAACACTGCATGTTGGTGAAGGGCATATTGAAGAAGGATCAACAAAGTGGTCCTTGTGCGAGAACAACTCCATTTGGCTCACTAACTTCACTCACCATCAGGATTCCAAGCAGCTCTCAAGGAAACTCAGTTTTCACACTCTATGCTTAGTGCCCTTTGAGTGCCTAGGACTGAAATGAAGCTTGGTGAGCATCCCACATAAACGAATGCTCCACATGCGGGTTTCACATGCCACCAACTCCACATTCTCAGGTAACTTCAGCGCCACAGCCATTTTCAGATAGCCCTCAATGCAAAGGCTCTAGACGCAAATATTGGTCTGAGAGCTAATTCAATCAAGGAAACACTGCATGTTGGTGAAGGGCATATTGAAGAAGGATCAGCCGAGTGGTTCTTGTGGGAGAACAACTCCATTTGGATCACTAACTTCACACACCATCAGGCTTCCAAGCAGCTCTCAAGGAAACTCAGTTTTCACACTCTATGCTTAGTGCCCTTTCACTGCATTATCTAGGAGAGAACCTGTTAGAGCATCCCACACAAACGAATGCTCCACATGCGGGTTTCACATGCCACCATCTCCACATTCACAGGCAACTTCAGCGCCACAGCCGTTTTCCGATAGCCCTCAATGCAAAGGCTCTAGACGCAAATATTGGTGTGAGAGCTAATTCAATCAAGGAAACACTGCATGTTGGTGAAGGGCATATTGAAGAAGGATCAGCCGAGTGGTTCTTGTGGGAGAACAACTCCATTTGGCTCACTAACTTCACACACCATCAGGCTTCCAAGCAGCTCTCAAGGAAACTCAGTTTTCACACTCTATGCTTAGTGCCCTTTGTGTGCCTTGGATTGAAATGAAGCTTGGTGAGCATCCCACACAAACGAATGCTCCACATGCGGGTTTCACATGCCACCAACTCCACATTCTCAGGCAACTTCAGTGCCACAGCCATTTTCAGATAGCCCTCAATGCAAAGCCTCTAGATGTAAATATTGGTGTGAGAGCTAATTCAATCAAGGAAACACTGCATGTTGGTGAAGGGCATATTGAAGAAGAATCAGCAGAGTAGTTCTTGTGGGAGAACAACTCCATTTGGCTCACTAACTTCACACACCATCAGGCTTCCAAGCAGCTCTCAAGGAAACTCAGTTTTCACACTCTATGCTTAGTGCCCTTTCACTGCATTATCTAGGAGAGAACCTGGTAGAGCATCCCACACAAACCAAGGCTCCACATGCGGGTTTCACATGCCACCAACTCCACATTCTCAGGCAACTTCAGCGCCACAGCCGTTTTCAGATAGCCCTCAATGCAAAGGCTCTAGACGCAAATATTGGTGTGAGTGCTAATTCAATCAAGGAAACACTGCATGTTGGTGAAGGGCATATTGAAGAAGGATCAGCCGAGTGGTTCTTGTGGGAGAACAACTCCATTTGGCTCACTAACTTCACACACCATCATGCTTCCAAGCAACTCTCAAGGAAACTCAGTTTTCACACTCTATGCTTAGTGCCCCTTGTGTGCCTAGGACTGAAATGAAACTTGGTGAGCATCCCACACAAACGAATGCTCCACATGCGGGTTTCACATGCCACCAACTCCACATTTTCACACAACTTCAGCGCCACAGCCATTTTCAGATAGCCCTCAATGCAAAGGCTCTAGACGCAAATATTGGTGTGAGAGCTAATTCACTCAAGGAAACACTGCATGTTGGTGAAGGGCATATTGAAGAAGGAGCAGCCGAGTGGTTCTTGTGGGAGAACAACTCCATTTGGCTCACTAACTTCACACACCATCAGGCTTCCAAGCAGCTCTCAAGGAAACTCAGTTTTCACACTCTATGCTTAGTGCCCTTTGAGTGCATTATCTAGGACTGAATCTGGTAGAGCATCCCACACAAACGAATGCTCCACATGCGGGTTTCACATGCCACCAACTCCACATTCTCAGGCAACTTCAGCGCCACAGCCGTTTTCAGATAGCCCTCAATGCAAAGGCTCTAGACGCAAATATTGGTGTGAGAGCTAATTCAATCAAGGAAACACTGCATGTTGGTGAAGGGCATATTGAAGAAGGATCAGCCGAGTGATTCTTGTGGAAGAACAACTTCATTTGGCTCACTAACTTCACACACCATCAGGCTTCCAAGCAGCTCTCAAGGAAACTCAGTTTTCACACTCTATGCTTAGTGCCCTTTGAGTGCATTATCTAGGAATGAATCTGGTAGAGCATCCCACACAAACGAATGCTCCACATGCGGGTTTCACATGCCACCAAATCCACATTCACAGGCAACTTCAGCGCCACAGCCGTTTTCAGATAGCCCTCAATGCAAAGGCTCTAGACGCAAATATTGGTGTGAGAGCTAATTCAATCAAGGAAACACTGCATGTTGGTGAAGGGCATATTGAAGAAGGATCAGCCGAGTGGTTCTTGTGAGAGAACAACTCCATTTGGCTCACTAACTTCACACACCATCAGGCTTCCAAGCAGCTCTCAAGGAAACTCAGTTTTCACACTCTATGCTTAGTGCCCTTTGAGTGCCTAGGACTGAAATGAAGCTTGGTGAACATCCCACACAAACGAATGCTCCACATGCGGGTTTCACATGCCACCAACTCCACATTCACAGGCAACTTCAGCGCCACAGCCGTTTTCAGATAGCCCTCAATGCAAAGGCTCTAGACGCAAATATTGGTGTGAGAGCTAATTCAATCAAGGAAACACTGCATGTTGGTGAAGGGCATATTGAAGAAGGATCAACAAAGTGGTCCTTGTGCGAGAACAACTCCATTTGGCTCACTAACTTCACTCACCATCAGGCTTCCAAGCAGCTCTCAAGGAAACTCAGTTTTCACACTCTATGCTTAGTGCCCTTTGAGTGCCTAGGACTGAAATGAAGCTTGGTGAGCATCCCACATAAACGAATGCTCCACATGCGGGTTTCACATGCCACCAACTCCACATTCTCAGGCAACTTCAGCGCCACAGCCATTTTCAGATAGCCCTCAATGCAAAGGCTCTAGACGCAAATATTGGTCTGAGAGCTAATTCAATCAAGGAAACACTGCATGTTGGTGAAGGGCATATTGAAGAAGGATCAGCCGAGTGGTTCTTGTGGGAGAACAACTCCATTTGGATCACTAACTTCACACACCATCAGGCTTCCAAGCAGCTCTCAAGGAAACTCAGTTTTCACACTCTATGCTTAGTGCCCTTTCACTGCATTATCTAGGAGAGAACCTGTTAGAGCATCCCACACAAACGAATGCTCCACATGCGGGTTTCACATGCCAGCAACTCCACATTTTCACGCAACTTCAGCGCCACAGCCGTTTTCCGATAGCCCTCAATGCAAAGGCTCTAGACGCAAATATTGGTGTGAGAGCTAATTCAATCAAGGAAACACTGCATGTTGGTGAAGGGCATATTGAAGAAGGATCAGCCGAGTGGTTCTTGTGGGAGAACAACTCCATTTGGCTCACTAACTTCACACACCATCAGGCTTCCAAGCAGCTCTCAAGGAAACTCAGTTTTCACACTCTATGCTTAGTGCCCTTTGTGTGCCTTGGATTGAAATGAAGCTTGGTGAGCATCCCACACAAACGAATGCTCCACATGCGGGTTTCACATGCCACCAACTCCACATTCTCAGGCAACTTCAGTGCCACAGCCATTTTCAGATAGCCCTCAATGCAAAGCCTCTAGATGTAAATATTGGTGTGAGAGCTAATTCAATCAAGGAAACACTGCATGTTGGTGAAGGGCATATTGAAGAAGAATCAGCCGAGTAGTTCTTGTGGGAGAACAACTCCATTTGGCTCACTAACTTCACACACCATCAGGCTTCCAAGCAGCTCTCAAGGAAACTCAGTTTTCACACTCTATGCTTAGTGCCCTTTCACTGCATTATCTAGGAGAGAACCTGGTAGAGCATCCCACACAAACCAAGGCTCCACATGCGGGTTTCACATGCCACCAACTCCACATTCTCAGGCAACTTCAGCGCCACAGCCGTTTTCAGATAGCCCTCAATGCAAAGGCTCTAGACGCAAATATTGGTGTGAGTGCTAATTCAATCAAGGAAACACTGCATGTTGGTGAAGGGCATATTGAAGAAGGATCAGCCGAGTGGTTCTTGTGGGAGAACAACTCCATTTGGCTCACTAACTTCACACACCATCAGGCTTCCAAGCAACTCTCAAGGAAACTCAGTTTTCACACTCTATGCTTAGTGCCCCTTGTGTGCCAGGACTGAAATGAAACTTGGTGAGCATCCCACACAAACGAATGCTCCACATGCGGGTTTCACATGCCACCAACTCCACATTTTCACACAACTTCAGCGCCACAGCCATTTTCAGATAGCCCTCAATGCAAAGGCTCTAGACGCAAATATTGGTGTGAGAGCTAATTCACTCAAGGAAACACTGCATGTTGGTGAAGGGCATATTGAAGAAGGATCAGCCGAGTGTTTCTTGTGGGAGAACAACTCCATTTGGCTCACTAACTTCACACACCATCAGGCTTCCAAGCAGCTCTCAAGGAAACTCAGTTTTCACACTCTATGCTTAGTGCCCTTTGAGTGCATTATCTAGGATTGAATCTGGTAGAGCATCCCACACAAACGAATGCTCCACATGCGGGTTTCACATGCCACCAACTCCACATTCTCAGGCAACTTCAGCGCCACAGCCGTTTTCAGATAGCCCTCAATGCAAAGACTCTAGACGCAAATATTGGTGTGAGAGCTAATTCAATCAAGGAAACACTGCATGTTGGTGAAGGGCATATTGAAGAAGGATCAGCCGAGTGGTTCTTGTGGGAGAACAACTCCATTTGGCTCACTAACTTCACACACCATCAGGCTTCCAAGCAGCTCTCAAGGAAACTCAGTTTTCACACTCTATGCTTAGTGCCCTTTGAGTGCCTATGACTGAAATGAAGCTTGGTGAGCATCCCACACAAACGAATGCTCCACATGCGGGTTTCACATGCCACCAACTCCACATTCACAGGCAACTTCAGCGCCACTGCCGTTTTCAGATAGCCCTCAATGCAAAGGCTCTAGACGCAAATATTGGTGTGAGAGCTAATTCAATCAAGGAAACACTGCATGTTGGTGAAGGGCATATTGAAGAAGGATCAGCCGAGTCGTTCTTGTGGGAGAACAACTCCATTTGGCTCACTAACTTCACACACCATCAGGCTTCCAAGCACCTCTCAAGGAAACTCAGTTTTCACACTCTATGCTTAGTGCCCTTTCACTGCATTATCTAGGAGAGAACCTGGTAGAGCATCCCACACAAACGAATGCTCCACATGCGGGTTTCACATGCCACCAACTCCACATTCTCAGGCAACTTCAGCGCCACAGCCGTTTTCAGATAGCCCTCAATGCAAAGGCTCTAGACGCAAATATTGGTGTGAGAGCTAATTCAATCAAGGAAACACTGCATGTTGGTGAAGGGCATATTGAAGAAGGATCAGCCGAGTGGTTCTTGTGGGAGAACAACTCCATTTGGCTCACTAACTTCACACACCATCAGGCTTCCAAGCAACTCTCAAGGAAACTCAGTTTTCACACTCTATGCTTAGTGCCCCTTGTGTGCCAGGACTGAAATGAAACTTGGTGAGCATCCCACACAAACGAATGCTCCACATGCGGGTTTCACATGCCACCAACTCCACATTTTCACACAACTTCAGCGCCACAGCCATTTTCAGATAGCCCTCAATGCAAAGCCTCTAGATGTAAATATTGGTGTGAGAGCTAATTCAATCAAGGAAACACTGCATGTTGGTGAAGGGCATATTGAAGAAGAATCAGCCGAGTAGTTCTTGGGGGAGAACAACTCCATTTGGCTCACTAACTTCACACACCATCAGGCTTCCAAGCAGCTCTCAAGGAAACTCAGTTTTCACACTCTATGCTTAGTGCCCTTTGAGTGCATTATCTAGGAATGAACCTGGTAGAGCATCCCACACAAACGAATGCTCCACATGCGGGTTTCACATGCCACCAACTCCACATTCACAGGCAACTTCAGCGCCACAGCCGTTTTCAGATAGCCCTCAATGCAAAGGCTCTAGACGCAAATATTGGTGTGAGAGCTAATTCAATCAAGGAAACACTGCATGTTGGTGAAGGGCATATTGAAGAAGGATCAGCAGAGTCGTTCTTGTGGGAGAACAACTCCATTTGGCTCACTAACTTCACACACCATCAGGCTCCAAGCACCTCTCAAGGAAACTCAGTTTTCACACTCTATGCTTAGTGCCCTTTGTGTGCCTAGGACTGAAATGAAACTTGGTGAGCATCCCACACAAACGAATGCTCCACATGCGGGTTTCACATGCCACCAACTCCACATTAACAAACAACTTCAGCGCCACAGCCGTTTTCAGATAGCCCTCAATGCAAAGGCTCTAGACGCAAATATTGGTGTGAGAGCTAATTCAATCAAGGAAACACTGCATGTTGGTGAAGGGCATATTGAAGAAGGATCAGCCGAGTGGTTCTTGTGGGAGAACAACTCCATTTGGCTCACTAACTTCACACACCATCAGTCTTCCAAGCAGCTCTCAAGGAAACTCAGTTTTCACACTCTATGCTTAGTGCCCTTTGAGTGCATTATCTAGGATTGAATCTGTTAGAGCATCCCACACAAACGAATGCTCCACATGCGGGTTTCACATGCCACCAACTCCACATTCACAGGCAACTTCAGCGCCACAGCCGTTTTCAGATAGCCCTCAATGCAAAGGCTCTAGACGCAAATATTGGTGTGAGAGCTAATTCAATCAAGGAAACACTGCATGTTGGTGAAGGGCATATTGAAGAAGGATCAGCCGAGTGGTTCTTGGGGGAGAACAACTCCATTTGGCTCACTAACTTCACACACCATCAGGCTTCCAAGCAGCTCTCAAGGAAACTCAGTTTTCACACTCTATGCTTAGTGCCCTTTGAGTGCATTATCTAGGAATGAACCTGGTAGAGCATCCCACACAAACGAATGCTCCACATGCGGGTTTCACATGCCACCAACTCCACATTCTCAGGCAACTTCAGTGCCACAGCCATTTTCAGATAGCCCTCAATGCAAAGGCTCTAGACGCAAATATTGGTGTGAGAGCTAATTCAATCAAGGAAACACTGCATGTTGGTGAAGGGCATATTGAAGAAGAATCAGCCGAGTAGTTCTTGTGGGAGAACAACTCCATTTGGCTCACTAACTTCACACACCATCAGGCTTCCAAGCAGCTCTCAAGGAAACTCAGTTTTCACACTCTATGCTTAGTGCCCTTTGAGTGCCTAGGACTGAAATGAATCTTGCTGAGCATCCCACACAAACGAATGCTCCATATGCGGGTTCCATATGCCACCAACTCCACATTCTCAGGCAACTTCAGCGCCACAGCCATTTTCAGATAGCCCTCAATGCAAAGGCTCTAGACGCAAATATTGGTCTGAGAGCTAATTCAATCAAGGAAACACTGCATGTTGGTGAAGGGCATATTGAAGAAGGATCAGCCGAGTGGTTCTTGTGGGAGAACAACTCCATTTGGATCACTAACTTCACACACCATCAGGCTTCCAAGCAGCTCTCAAGGAAACTCAGTTTTCACACTCTATGCTTAGTGCCCTTTCACTGAATTATCTAGGAGAGAACCTGTTAGAGCATCCCACACAAACGAATGCTCCACATGCGGGTTTCACATGCCAGCAACTCCACATTTTCACGCAACTTCAGCGCCACAGCCGTTTTCCGATAGCCCTCAATGCAAAGGCTCTAGACGCAAATATTGGTGTGAGAGCTAATTCAATCAAGGAAACACTGCATGTTGGTGAAGGGCATATTGAAGAAGGATCAGCCGAGTGGTTCTTGTGGGAGAACAACTCCATTTGGCTCACTAACTTCACACACCATCAGGCTTCCAAGCAGCTCTCAAGGAAACTCAGTTTTCACACTCTATGCTTAGTGCCCTTTGTGTGCCTTGGATTGAAATGAAGCTTGGTGAGCATCCCACACAAACGAATGCTCCACATGCGGGTTTCACATGCCACCAACTCCACATTCTCAGGCAACTTCAGTGCCACAGCCATTTTCAGATAGCCCTCAATGCAAAGCCTCTAGATGTAAATATTGGTGTGAGAGCTAATTCAATCAAGGAAACACTGCATGTTGGTGAAGGGCATATTGAAGAAAAATCAGCCGAGTAGTTCTTGTGGGAGAACAACTCCATTTGGCTCACTAACTTCACACACCATCAGGCTTCCAAGCAGCTCTCAAGGAAACTCAGTTTTCACACTCTATGCTTAGTGCCCTTTCACTGCATTATCTAGGAGAGAACCTGGTAGAGCATCCCACACAAACCAAGGCTCCACATGCGGGTTTCACATGCCACCAACTCCACATTCTCAGGCAACTTCAGCGCCACAGCCGTTTTCAGATAGCCCTCAATGCAAAGGCTCTAGACGCAAATATTGGTGTGAGTGCTAATTCAATCAAGGAAACACTGCATGTTGGTGAAGGGCATATTGAAGAAGGATCAGCCGAGTGGTTCTTGTGGGAGAACAACTCCATTTGGCTCACTAACTTCACACACCATCAGGCTTCCAAGCAACTCTCAAGGAAACTCAGTTTTCACACTCTATGCTTAGTGCCCCTTGTGTGCCAGGACTGAAATGAAACTTGGTGAGCATCCCACACAAACGAATGCTCCACATGCGGGTTTCACATGCCACCAACTCCACATTTTCACACAACTTCAGCGCCACAGCCGTTTTCAGATAGCCCTCAATGCAAAGGCTCTAGACGCAAATATTGGTGTGAGAGCTAATTCACTCAAGGAAACACTGCATGTTGGTGAAGGGCATATTGAAGAAGGATCAGCCGAGTGGTTCTTGTGGGAGAACAACTCCATTTGGCTCACTAACTTCACACTCCATCAGGCTTCCAAGCAGCTCTCAAGGAAACTCAGTTTTCACACTCTATGCTTAGTGCCCTTTGAGTGCATTATCTAGGATTGAATCTGGTAGAGCATCCCACACAAACGAATGCTCCACATGCGGGTTTCACATGCCACCAACTCCACATTCTCAGGCAACTTCAGTGCCACAGCCGTTTTCAGATAGCCCTCAATGAAAAGACTCTAGACGCAAATATTGGTGTGAGAGCTAATTCAATCAAGGAAACACTGCATGTTGGTGAAGGGCATATTGAAGAAGGATCAGCCGAGTGGTTCTTGTGGGAGAACAACTCCATTTGGCTCACTAACTTCACACACCATCAGGCTTCCAAGCAGCTCTCAAGGAAACTCAGTTTTCACACTCTATGCTTAGTGCCCTTTGAGTGCCTATGACTGAAATGAAGCTTGGTGAGCATCCCACACAAACGAATGCTCCACATGCGGGTTTCACATGCCACCAACTCCACATTCACAGGCAACTTCAGCGCCACAGCCGTTTTCAGATAGCCCTCAATGCAAAGGCTCTAGACGCAAATATTGGTGTGAGAGCTAATTCAATCAAGGAAACACTGCATGTTGGTGAAGGGCATATTGAAGAAGGATCAGCCGAGTCGTTCTTGTGGGAGAACAACTCCATTTGGCTCACTAACTTCACACACCATCAGGCTTCCAAGCACCTCTCAAGGAAACTCAGTTTTCACACTCTATGCTTAGTTCCCTTTCACTGCATTATCTAGGAGAGAACCTGGTAGAGCATCCCACACAAACGAATGCTCCACATGCGGGTTTCACATGCCACCAACTCCACATTCTCAGGCAACTTCAGCGCCACAGCCGTTTTCAGATAGCCCTCAATGCAAAGGCTCTAGACGCAAATATTGGTGTGAGAGCTAATTCAATCAAGGAAACACTGCATGTTGGTGAAGGGCATATTGAAGAAGGATCAGCCGAGTGGTTCTTGTGGGAGAACAACTCCATTTGGCTCACTAACTTCACACACCATCAGGCTTCCAAGCAACTCTCAAGGAAACTCAGTTTTCACACTCTATGCTTAGTGCCCCTTGTGTGCCAGGACTGAAATGAAACTTGGTGAGCATCCCACACAAACGAATGCTCCACATGCGGGTTTCACATGCCACCAACTCCACATTTTCACACAACTTCAGCGCCACAGCCATTTTCAGATAGCCCTCAATGCAAAGCCTCTAGATGTAAATATTGGTGTGAGAGCTAATTCAATCAAGGAAACACTGCATGTTGGTGAAGGGCATATTGAAGAAGGATCAGCCGAGTGGTTCTTGTGGGAGAACAACTCCATTTGGCTCACTAACTTCACACACCATCAGGCTTCCAAGCAGCTCTCAAGGAAACTCAGTTTTCACACTCTATGCTTAGTGCCCTTTGAGTGCATTATCTAGGATTGAATCTGTTAGAGCATCCCACACAAACGAATGCTCCACATGCGGGTTTCACATGCCACCAACTCCACATTCACAGGCAACTTCAGCGCCACAGCCGTTTTCAGACAGCCCTCAATGCAAAGGCTCTAGACGCAAATATTGGTGTGAGAGCTAATTCAATCAAGGAAACACTGCATGTTGGTGAAGGGCATATTGAAGAAGGATCAGCCGAGTGGTTCTTGTGGGAGAACAACTCCATTTGGCTCACTAACTTCACACACCATCAGGCTTCCAAGCAGCTCTCAACAAAACTCAGTTTTCACACTCTATGCTTAGTGCCCTTTGAGTGCCTAGGACTGAAATGAAGCTTGGTGAGCATCCCACACAAACGAATGCTCCACATGCGGGTTTCACATGCCACCAACTCCACATTCACAGGCAACTTCAGCGCCACAGCCGTTTTCAGACAGCCCTCAATGCAAAGGCTCTAGATGCAAATATTGGTGTGAGAGCTAATTCAATCAAGGAAACACTTCATGTTGGTGAAGGGAATATTGAGGAAGGATCAACCAAGTGGTCCTTGTGGGAGAACAACTCCATTTGGCTCACTAACTTCACACACCATCAGGCTTCCAAGCAGCTCTCAAGGAAACTCAGTTTTCACACTCTATGCTTAGTGCCCTTTGTGTGCCTTGGATTGAAATGAAGCTTGGTGAGCATCCCACACAAACGAATGCTCCACATGCGGGTTTCACATGCCACCAACTCCACATTCTCAGGCAACTTCAGTGCCACAGCCATTTTCAGATAGCCCTCAATGCAAAGGCTCTAGACGCAAATATTGGTGTGAGAGCTAATTCAATCAAGGAAACACTGCATGTTGGTGAAGGGCATATTGAAGAAGAATCAGCCGAGTAGTTCTTGTGGGAGAACAACTCCATTTGGCTCACTAACTTCACACACCATCAGGCTTCCAAGCAGCTCTCAAGGAAACTCAGTTTTCACACTCTATGCTTAGTGCCCTTTGAGTGCCTAGGACTGAAATGAATCTTGCTGAGCATCCCACACAAACGAATGCTCCATATGCGGGTTCCATATGCCACCAACTCCACATTCTCAGGCAACTTCAGCGCCACAGCCATTTTCAGATAGCCCTCAATGCAAAGGCTCTAGACGCAAATATTGGTGTGAGAGCTAATTCAATCAAGGAAACACTGCATGTTGGTGAAGGGCATATTGAAGAAGGATCAGCCGAGTGGTTCTTGTGGGAGAACAACTCCATTTGGCTCACTAACTTCACACACCATCAGGCTTCCAAGCAGCTCTCAAGGAAACTCAGTTTTCACACTCTATGCTTAGTGCCCATTGAGTGCCTATGACTGAAATGAAACTTGGTGAGCATCCCACACAAACGCATGCTCCACATGCGGGTTTCACATGCCACCAACTCCACATTCACAGACAACTTCAGCGCCACAGCCGTTTTCAGATAGCCCTCAATGCAAAGGCTCTAGATGCAAATATTGGTGTGAGAGCTAATTCAATCAAGGAAACACTTCATGTTGGTGAAGGGCATATTGAGGAAGGATGAACCAAGTGGTCCTAATGCGAGAACAACTCCATTTGGCTCACTAACTTCACACACCATCAGGCTTCCAAGCAGCTCTCAAGGAAACTCAGTTTTCACACTCTATGCTTAGTGCCCTTTGTGTGTCTAGGACTGAAATGAATCTTGCTGAGCATCCCACACAAACGCATGCTCCACATGCGGGTTTCACATGCCACCAACTCCACATTCACATTCAACTTCAGCGCCACAGCCGTTTTCAGATAGCCCTCAATGCAAAGGCTCTAGACACAAATATTGGTGTGAGAGCTAATTCAATCAAGGAAACACTGCTTGTTGTTGAAGGGCATATTGAAGAAGGATCAGCCGAGTGGTTCTTGTGGGAGAACAACTCCATTTGGCTCACTAACTTCACACACCATCAGGCTTCCAAGCAGCTCTCAAGGAAACTCAGTTTTCACACTCTATGCTTAGTGCCCTTTGAGTGCATTATCTAGGAATGAACCTGGTAGAGCATCCCACACAAACGAATGCTCCACATGCGGGTTTCACATGCCACCAACTCCACATTCACAGGCAACTTCAGCGCCACAGCCGTTTTCAGATAGCCCTCAATGCAAAGGCTCTAGACGCAAATATTGGTGTGAGAGTAAATTCAATCAAGGAAACACTGCATGTTGGTGAAGGGCATATTGAAGAAGAATCAGCCGAGTGGTTCTTGTGGGAGAACAACTCTATTTGGCTCACTAACTTCACACAAAATCAGGCTTCCAAGCAGCTCTCAAGGAAACTCAGTTTTCACACTCTATGCTTAGTGCCCTTAGTGTGCCTTGGATTGAAATGAAGCTTGGTGAGCATCCCACACAAACCAATGCTCCACATGCGGGTTTCACATGCCACCAACTCCACATTCTCAGGCAACTTCAGTGCCTCAGCCATTTTCAGATAGCCCTCAATGCAAAGCCTCTAGATGTAAATATTGGTGTGAGAGCTAATTCAATCAAGGAAACACTGCATGTTGGTGAAGGGCATATTGAAGAAAAATCAGCCGAGTAGTTCTTGTGGGAGAACAACTCCATTTGGCTCACTAACTTCACACACCATCAGGCTTCCAAGCAGCTCTCAAGGAAACTCAGTTTTCACACTCTATGCTTAGTGCCCTTTGAGTGCCTATGACTGAAATGAAACTTGGTGAGCATCCCACACAAACGCATGCTCCACATGCGGGTTTCACATGCCACCAACTCCACATTCACAAACAACTTCAGCGCCACAGCCGTTTTCAGATAGCCCTCAATGCAAAGGCTCTAGACGCAAATATTGGTGTGAGAGCTAATTCAATCAAGGAAACACTGCATGTTGGTGAAGGGCATATTGAAGAAGGATCAGCCGAGTGGTTCTTGTGGGAGAACAACTCCATTTGGCTCACTAACTTCACACACCATCAGGCTTCCAAGCAGCTCTCAAGGAAACTCAGTTTTCACACTCTATGCTTAGTGCCCTTTGAGTGCATAATCTAGGAATGAACCTGGTAGAGCATCCCACACAAACGAATGCTCCACATGCGGGTTTCACATGCCACCAACT
>NW_026698749.1:0-40224 GCF_030435755.1 Ochotona princeps | reverse complement strand
GCAACTTCAGCGCCACAGCCGTTTTCAGATAGCCCTCAATGCAAAGGCTCTAGACGCAAATATTGGTGTGAGAGCTAATTCAATCAAGGAAACACTGCATGTTGGTGAAGAGCATATTGAAGAAGGATCAGCCGAGTGGTTCTTGTGGGAGAACAACTCCATTTGGCTCACTAACTTCACACACCATCAGGCTTCCAAGCAGCTCTCAAGGAAACTCAGTTTTCACACTCTATGCTTAGTGCCCTTTGAGTGATTTATCTAGGAATGAATCTGGTAGAGCATCCCACACAAACGAATGCTCCACATGCGGGTTTCACATGCCACCAACTCCACATTCACAGGCAACTTCAGCGCCACAGCCGTTTTCAGATAGCCCTCAATGCAAAGGCTCTAGACGCAAATATTGGTGTGAGAGCTAATTCAATCAAGGAAACACTGCCTGTTGGTGAAGGGCATATTGAAGAAGGATCAGCCGAGTGGTTCTTGTGGGAGAACAACTCCATTTGGCTCACTAACTTCACACACCATCAGGCTTCCAAGCAGCTCTCAAGGAAACTCAGTTTTCACACTCTATGCTTAGTGCTCTTTGTGTGCCCAGGACTGAAATGAAGCTTGGTCAGCATCCCACACAAACGAATGCTCCACATGCGGGTTTCACATGCCACCAACTCCACATTCACAGGCAACTTCAGCGCCACAGCCGTTTTCAGATAGCCCTCAATGCAAAGGCTCTAGACGCAAATATTGGTGTGAGAGCTAATTCAATCAAGGAAACACTGCATGTTGGTGAAGGGCATATTGAAGAAGGATCAGCCGAGTGGTTCTTGTGGGAGAACAACTCCATTTGGCTCACTAACTTCACACACCATCAGGCTTCCAAGCAGCTCTCAAGGAAACTCAGTTTTCACACTCTATGCTTAGTGCCCTTTTTATGGCTAGGACTGAAAGGAACCTGGTAGAGCATCCCACACAAACGAATGCTCCACATGCGGGTTTCACATGCCACCAACTCCACATTCACAGGCAACTTCAGCGCCACAGCCGTTTTCAGATAGCCCTCAATGCAAAGGCTCTAGACGCAAATATTGGTGTGAGAGCTAATTCAATCAAGGAAACACTGCATGTTGGTGAAGGGCATATTGAAGAAGGATCAGCCGAGTGGTTCTTGTGGGAGAACAACTCCATTTGGCTCACTAACTTCACACACCATCAGGCTTCCAAGCAGCTCTCAAGGAAACTCAGTTTTCACACTCTATGCTTAGTGCCCTTTGAGTGCATTATCTAGGAATGAACCTGGTAGAGCATCCCACACAAACGAATGCTCCACATGCGGGTTTCACATGCCACCAACTCCACATTCACAGGCAACTTCAGCGCCACAGCCGTTTTCAGATAGCCCTCAATGCAAAGGCTCTAGACGCAAATATTGGTGTGAGAGCTAATTCAATCAAGGAAACACTGCCTGTTGGTGAAGGGCATATTGAAGAAGGATCAGCCGAGTGGTTCTTGTGGGAGAACAACTCCATTTGGCTCACTAACTTCACACACCATCAGGCTTCCAAGCAGCTCTCAAGGAAACTCAGTTTTCACACTCTATGCTTAGTGCTCTTTGTGTGCCCAGGACTGAAATGAAGCTTGGTCAGCATCCCACACAAACGAATGCTCCACATGCGGGTTTCACATGCCACCAACTCCACATTCACAGGCAACTTCAGCGCCACAGCCGTTTTCAGATAGCCCTCAATGCAAAGGCTCTAGACGCAAATATTGGTGTGAGAGCTAATTCAATCAAGGAAACACTGCATGTTGGTGAAGGGCATATTGAAGAAGGATCAGCCGAGTGGTTCTTGTGGGAGAACAACTCCATTTGGCTCACTAACTTCACACACCATCAGGCTTCCAAGCAGCTCTCAAGGAAACTCAGTTTTCACACTCTATGCTTAGTGCTCTTTGTGTGCCCAGGACTGAAATGAAGCTTGGTCAGCATCCCACACAAACGAATGCTCCACATGCGGGTTTCACATGCCACCAACTCCACATTCACAGGCAACTTCAGCGCCACAGCCGTTTTCAGATAGCCCTCAATGCAAAGGCTCTAGACACAAATATTGGTGTGAGAGCTAATTCAATCAAGGAAACACTGCATGTTGGTGAAGGGCATATTGAAGAAGGATCAGCCGAGTGGTTCTTGTGGGAGAACAACTCCATTTGGCTCACTAACTTCACACACCATCAGGCTTCCAAGCAGCTCTCAAGGAAACTCAGTTTTCACACTCTATACTTAGTGCCCTTTGTATGGCTAGGACTGAAATGAACCTGGTAGAGCATCCCACACAAACGAATGCTCCACATGCGGGTTTCACATGCCACCAACTCCACATTCACAGGCAACTTCAGCGCCACAGCCGTTTTCAGATAGCCCTCAATGCAAAGGCTCTAGACGCAAATATTGGTGTGAGAGCTAATTCAATCAAGGAAACACTGCATGTTGGTGAAGGGCATATTGAAGAAGGATCAGACGAGTGGTTCTTGTGGGAGAACAACTCCATTTGGCTCACTAACTTCACACACCATCAGGCTTCCAAGCAGCTCTCAAGGAAACTCAGTTTTCACACTCTATGCTTAGTGCCCTTTGTATGGCTAGGACTGAAATGAAGCTTGGTCAGCATCCCACACAAACGAATGCTCCACATGCGGGTTTCACATGCCACCAAGTCCACATTCACAGGCAACTTCAGCGCCACAGCCGTTTTCAGATAGCCCTCAATGCAAAGGCTCTAGACGCAAATATTGGTGTGAGAGCTAATTCAATCAAGGAAACACTGCATGTTGGTGAAGGGCATATTGAAGAAGGATCAGCCGAGTGGTTCTTGTGGGAGAACAACTCCATTTGGCTCACTAACTTCACACACCATCAGGCTTCCAAGCAGCTCTCAAGGAAACTCAGTTTTCACACTCTATGCTTAGTGCCGTTTGAGTGCATTATCTAGGAATGAACCTGGTAGAGCATCCCACACAAACGAATGCTCCACATACGGGTTTCACATGCCACCAACTCCACATTCACAGGCAACTTCAGCGCCACAGCCGTTTTCAGATAGCCCTCAATGCAAAGGCTCTAGACGCAAATATTGGTGTGAGAGCTAATTCAATCAAGGAAACACTGCATGTTGGTGAAGGGCATATTGA
Source organism: Ochotona princeps (assembly GCF_030435755.1). NCBI lineage: Eukaryota > Metazoa > Chordata > Mammalia > Lagomorpha > Ochotonidae > Ochotona > Ochotona princeps. Next base: position 37,035 of record NW_026698749.1, on the reverse strand, counting down.
AGAAGGATCAGCCGAGTGGTTCTTGTGGGAGAACAACTCCATTTGGCTCACTAACTTCACACACCATCAGGCTTCCAAGCAGCTCTCAAGGAAACTCAGTTTTCACACTCTATGCTTAGTGCTCTTTCTGTGCCCAGGACTGAAATGAAGCTTGCTCAGCATCCCACACAAACGAATGCTCCACATGCGGGTTTCACATGCCACCAACTCCACATTCACAGGCAACTTCAGCGCCACAGCCGTTTTCAGATAGCCCTCAATTCAAAGGCTCTAGATGCAAATATTGGTGTGAGAGCTAATTCAATCAAGGAAACACTGCATGTTGGTGAAGGGCATATTGAAGAAGGATCAGCCGAGTGGTTCTTGTGGGAGAACAACTCCATTTGGCTCACTAACCTCACACACCATCAGGCTTCCAAGCAGCTCTCAAGGAAACTCAGTTTTCACACTCTATGCTTAGTGCCCTTTGAGTGCATTATCTAGGAATGAACCTGGTAGAGCATCCCACACAAACGAATGCTCCACATGCGGGTTTCACATGCCACCAACTCCACATTCACAGGCAACTTCAGCGCCACAGCCGTTTTCAGATAGCCCTCAATGCAAAGGCTCTAGACGCAAATATTGGTGTGAGAGCTAATTCAATCAAGGAAACACTGCATGTTGGTGAAGGGCATATTGAAGAAGGATCAGCCGAGTGGTTCTTGTGGGAGAACAACTCCATTTGGCTCACTAACTTCACACACCATCAGGCTTCCAAGCAGCTCTCAAGGAAACTCAGTTTTCACACTCTATGCTTAGTGCCCTTTGAGTGCATTATCTAGGAATGAACCTGGTAGAGCATCCCACACAAACGAATGCTCCACATGCGGGTTTCACATGCCACCAACTCCACATTCACAGGCAACTTCAGCGCCACAGCCGTTTTCAGATAGCCCTCAATGCAAAGGCTCTAGACGCAAATATTGGTGTGAGAGCTAATTCAATCAAGGAAACACTGCATGTTGGTGAAGGGCATATTGAAGAAGGATCAGACGAGTGGTTCTTGTGGGAGAACAACTCCATTTGGCTCACTAACTTCACACACCATCAGGCTTCCAAGCAGCTCTCAAGGAAACTCAGTTTTCACACTCTATGCTTAGTGCCCTTTGTATGGCTAGGACTGAAGTGAACCTGGTAGAGCATCCCACACAAACGAATGCTCCACATGCGGGTTTCACATGCCACCAACTCCACATTCACAGGCAACTTCAGCGCCACAGCCGTTTTCAGATAGCCCTCAATGCAAAGGCTCTAGACGCAAATATTGGTGTGAGAGCTAATTCAATCAAGGAAACACTGCATGTTGGTGAAGGGCATATTGAAGAAGGATCAGCCGAGTGGTTCTTGTGGGAGAACAACTCCATTTGGCTCACTAACTTCACACACCATCAGGCTTCCAAGCAGCTCTCAAGGAAACTCAGTTTTCACACTCTATGTTTAGTGCCCTTTGAATGCATTATCTAGGAATGAACCTGGTAGAGCATCCCACACAAACGAATGCTCCACATGCAGGTTTCACATGCCACCAACTCCACATTCACAGGCAACTTCAGCGCCACAGCCGTTTTCAGATAGCCCTGCAAAGGCTCTAGACGCAAATATTGGTGTGAGAGCTAATTCAATCAAGGAAACACTGCATGTTGGTGAAGGGCATATTGAAGAAGGATCAGCCGAGTGGTTCTTGTGGGAGAACAACTCCATTTGGCTCACTAACTTCACACACCATCAGGCTTCCAAGCAGCTCTCAAGGAAACTCAGTTTTCACACTCTATGCTTAGTGCCCTTTGAGTGCATTATCTAGGAATGAACCTGGTAGAGCATCCCACACAAACGAATGCTCCACATGCGGGTTTCACATGCCACCAACTCCACATTCACAGGCAACTTCAGCGCCACAGCCGTTTTCAGATAGCCCTCAATGCAAAGGCTCTAGACGCAAATATTGGTGTGAGAGCTAATTCAATCAAGGAAACACTGCATGTTGGTGAAGGGCATATTGAAGAAGGATCAGACGAGTGGTTCTTGTGGGAGAACAACTCCATTTGGCTCACTAACTTCACACACCATCAGGCTTCCAAGCAGCTCTCAAGGAAACTCAGTTTTCACACTCTATGCTTAGTGCCCTTTGTATGGCTAGGACTGAAGTGAACCTGGTAGAGCATCCCACACAAACGAATGCTCCACATGCGGGTTTCACATGCCACCAACTCCACATTCACAGGCAACTTCAGCGCCACAGCCGTTTTCAGATAGCCCTCAATGCAAAGGCTCTAGACGCAAATATTGGTGTGAGAGCTAATTCAATCAAGGAAACACTGCATGTTGGTGAAGGGCATATGAAGAAGGATCAGCCGAGTGGTTCTTGTGGGAGAACAACTCCATTTGGCTCACTAACTTCACACACCATCAGGCTTCCAAGCAGCTCTCAAGGAAACTCAGTTTTCACACTCTATGTTTAGTGCCCTTTGAATGCATTATCTAGGAATGAACCTGGTAGAGCATCCCACACAAACGAATGCTCCACATGCAAGTTTCACATGCCACCAACTCCACATTCACAGGCAACTTCAGCGCCACAGCCGTTTTCAGATAGCCCTCAATGCAAAGGCTCTAGACGCAAATATTGGTGTGAGAGCTAATTCAATCAAGGAAACACTGCATGTTGGTGAAGGGCATATTGAAGAAGGATCAGCCGAGTGGTTCTTGTGGGAGAACAACTCCATTTGGCTCACTAACTTCACACACCATCATGCTTCCAAGCAGCTCTCAAGGAAACTCAGTTTTCACACTCTATGCTTAGTGCCCTTTGAGTGCATTATCTAGGAATGAACCTGGTAGAGCATCCCACACAAACGAATGTTCCACATGCGGGTTTCACATGCCACCAACTCCACATTCACAGGCAACTTCAGCGCCACAGCCGTTTTCAGATAGCCCTCAATGCAAAGGCTCTAGATGCAAATATTGGTGTGAGAGCTAATTCAATCAAGGAAACACTGCATGTTGGTGAAGGGCATATTGAAGAAGGATCAGCCGAGTGGTTCTTGTGGGAGAACAACTCCATTTGGCTCACTAACTTCACACACCATCAGGCTTTCAAGCAGCTCTCAAGGAAACTCAGTTTTCACACTCTATGCTTAGTGCTCTTTCTGTGCCCAGGACTGAAATGAAGCTTGCTCAGCATCCCACACAAACGAAATGCTCCACATGCGGGTTTCACATGCCACCAACTCCACATTCACAGGCAACTTCAGCGCCACAGCCATTTTCAGATAGCCCTCAATGCAAAGGCTCTAGATGCAAATATTGGTGTGAGAGCTAATTCAATCAAGGAAACACTGCATATTGGTGAAGGGCATATTGAAGAAGGATCAGCCGAGTGGTTCTTGTGGGAGAACAACTCCATTTGGCTCACTAACTTCACACACCATCAGGCTTCCAAGCAGCTCTCAAGGAAACTCAGTTTTCACACTCTATGCTTAGTGCCCTTTGAGTGCATTATCTAGGAATGAACCTGGTAGAGCATTCCACACAAACGAATGCTCCACATGCGGGTTTCACATGCCACCAACTCCACATTCACAGGCAACTTCAGCGCCACAGCCGTTTTCAGATAGCCCTCAATGCAAAGGCTCTAGACGCAAATATTGGTGTGAGAGCTAATTCAATCAAGGAAACACTGCATGTTGGTGAAGGGCATATTGAAGAAGGATCAGCCGAGTGGTTCTTGTGGGAGAACAACTCCATTTGGCTCACTAACTTCACACACCATCAGGCTTCCAAGCAGCTCTCAAGGAAACTCAGTTTTCACACTCTATGCTTAGTGCCCTTTGAGTGCATTATCTAGGAATGAACCTGGTAGAGCATCCCACACAAACGAATGTTCCACATGCGGGTTTCACATGCCACCAACTCCACATTCTCAGGCAACTTCAGCGCCACAGCCGTTTTCAGATAGCCCTCAATGCAAAGGCTCTAGACGCAAATATTGGTGTGAGAGCTAATTCAATCAAGGAAACACTGCATGTTGGTGAAGGGCATATTGAAGAAGGATCAGCCGAGTGGTTCTTGTGGGAGAACAACTCCATTTGGCTCACTAACTTCACACACCATCAGGCTTCCAAGCAGCTCTCAAGGAAACTCAGTTTTCACACTCTATGCTTAGTGCCCTTTGAGTGCATTATCTAGGAATGAACCTGGTAGAGCATCCCACACAAACGAATGCTCCACATGCGGGTTTCACATGCCACCAACTCCACATTCACAGGCAACTTCAGCGCCACAGCCGTTTTCAGATAGCCCTCAATGCAAAGGCTCTAGACGCAAATATTGGTGTGAGAGCTAATTCAATCAAGGAAACACTGCATGTTGGTGAAGGGCATATTGAAGAAGGATCAGCCAAGTGGTTCTTGTGGGAGAACAACTCCATTTGGCTCACTAACTTCACACACCATCAGGCTTCCAAGCAGCTCTCAAGGAAACTCAGTTTTCACACTCTATGCTTAGTGCCCTTTGAGGTGCATTATCTAGGAATGAACCTGGTAGAGCATCCCACACAAACGAATGCTCCACATGCGGGTTTCACATGCCACCAACTCCACATTCACAGGCAACTTCAGCGCCACAGCCGTTTTCAGATAGCCCCCAATGCAAAGGCTCTAGACGCAAATATTGGTGTGAGAGCTAATTCAATCAAGGAAACACTGCATGTTGGTGAAGGGCATATTGAAGAAGGATCAGCCGAGTGGTTCTTGTGGGAGAACAACTCCATTTGGCTCACTAACTTCACACACCATCAGGCTTCCAAGCAGCTCTCAAGGAAACTCAGTTTTCACACTCTATGCTTAGTGCCCTTTGAGTGCATTATCTAGGAATGAACCTGGTAGAGCATCCCACACAAACGAATGCTCCACATGCGGGTTTCACATGCCACCAACTCCACATTCACAGGCAACTTCAGCGCCACAGCCGTTTTCAGATAGCCCTCAATGCAAAGGCTCTAGACGCAAATATTGGTGTGAGAGCTAATTCAATCAAGGAAACACTGCATGTTGGTGAAGGGCATATTGAAGAAGGATCAGCCGAGTGGTTCTTGTGGGAGAACAACTCCATTTGGCTCACTAACTTCACACACCATCAGGCTTCCAAGCAGCTCTCAAGGAAACTCAGTTTTCACACTCTATGCTTAGTGCTCTTTCTGTGCCCAGGACTGAAATGAAGCTTGCTCAGCATCCCACACAAACGAATGCTCCACATGCGGGTTTCACATGCCACCAACTCCACATTCACAGGCAACTTCAGCGCCACAGCCGTTTTCAGATAGCCCTCAATGCAAAGGCTCTAGATGCAAATATTGGTGTGAGAGCTAATTCAATCAAGGAAACACTGCATGTTCGTGAAGGGCATATTGAAGAAGGATCAGCCGAGTGGTTCTTGTGGGAGAACAACTCCATTTGGCTCACTAACTTCACACACCATCAGGCTTCCAAGCAGCTCTCAAGGAAACTCAGTTTTCACACTCTATGCTTAGTGCCCTTTGAGTGCATTATCTAGGAATGAACCTGGTAGAGCATCCCACACAAAACGAATGCTCCACATGCGGGTTTCACATGCCACCAACTCCACATTCACAGGCAACTTCAGCGCCACAGCCGTTTTCAGATAGCCCTCAATGCAAAGGCTCTAGACGCAAATATTGGTGTGAGAGCTAATTCAATCAAGGAAACACTGCATGTTGGTGAAGGGCATATTGAAGAAGGATCAGCCGAGTGGTTCTTGTGGGAGAACAACTCCATTTGGCTCACTAACTTCACACACCATCAGGCTTCCAAGCAGCTCTCAAGGAAACTCAGTTTTCACACTCTATGCTTAGTGCCCTTTGAGTGCATTATCTAGGAATGAACCTGGTAGAGCATCCCACACAAACGAATGCTCCACATGCGGGTTTCACATGCCACCAACTCCACATTCACAGGCAACTTCAGCGCCACAGCCGTTTTCAGATAGCCCTCAATGCAAAGGCTCTAGACGCAAATATTGGTGTGAGAGCTAATTCAATCAAGGAAACACTGCATGTTGGTGAAGGGCATATTGAAGAAGGATCAGCCGAGTGGTTCTTGTGGGAGAACAACTCCATTTGGCTCACTAACTTCACACACCATCAGGCTTCCAAGCAGCTCTCAAGGAAACTCAGTTTTCACACTCTATGCTTAGTGCCCTTTGAGTGCATTATCTAGGAATGAACCTGGTAGAGCATCCCACACAAACGAATGCTCCACATGCGGGTTTCACATGCCACCAACTCCACATTCACAGGCAACTTCAGCGCCACAGCCGTTTTCAGATAGCCCTCAATGCAAAGGCTCTAGACGCAAATATTGGTGTGAGAGCTAATTCAATCAAGGAAACACTGCATGTTGGTGAAGGGCATATTGAAGAAGGATCAGCCGAGTGGTTCTTGTGGGAGAACAACTCCATTTGGCTCACTAACTTCACACACCATCAGGCTTCCAAGCAGCTCTCAAGGAAACTCAGTTTTCACACTCTATGCTTAGTGCTCTTTCTGTGCCCAGGACTGAAATGAAGCTTGCTCAGCATCCCACACAAACGAATGCTCCACATGCGGGTTTCACATGCCACCAACTCCACATTCACAGGCAACTTCAGCGCCACAGCCGTTTTCAGATAGCCCTCAATGCAAAGGCTCTAGATGCAAATATTGGTGTGAGAGCTAATTCAATCAAGGAAACACTGCCTGTTGGTGAAGGGCATATTGAAGAAGGATCAGCCGAGTGGTTCTTGTGGGAGAACAACTCCATTTGGCTCACTAACTTCACACACCATCAGGCTTCCAAGCAGCTCTCAAGGAAACTCAGTTTTCACACTCTATGCTTAGTGCCCTTTGAGTGCATTATCTAGGAATGAACCTGGTAGAGCATCCCACACAAACGAATGCTCCACATGCGGGTTTCACATGCCACCAACTCCACATTCACAGGCAACTTCAGCGCCACAGCCGTTTTCAGATAGCCCTCAATGCAAAGGCTCTAGACGCAAATATTGGTGTGAGAGCTAATTCAATCAAGGAAACACTGCATGTTGGTGAAGGGCATATTGAAGAAGGATCAGCCGAGTGGTTCTTGTGGGAGAACAACTCCATTTGGCTCACTAACTTCACACACCATCAGGCTTCCAAGCAGCTCTCAAGGAAACTCAGTTTTCACACTCTATGCTTAGTGCCCTTTGAGTGCATTATCTAGGAATGAACCTGGTAGAGCATCCCACACAAACGAATGCTCCACATGCGGGTTTCACATGCCACCAACTCCACATTCACAGGCAACTTCAGCGCCACAGCCGTTTTCAGATAGCCCTCAATGCAAAGGCTCTAGACGCAAATATTGGTGTGAGAGCTAATTCAATCAAGGAAACACTGCATGTTGGTGAAGGGCATATTGAAGAAGGATCAGCCGAGTGGTTCTTGTGGGAGAACAACTCCATTTGGTTCACTAACTTCACACACCATCAGGCTTCCAAGCAGCTCTCAAGGAAACTCAGTTTTCACACTCTATGCTTAGTGCCCTTTGAGTGCATTATCTAGGAATGAACCTGGTAGAGCATCCCACACAAACGAATGCTCCACATGCGGGTTTCACATGCCACCAACTCCACATTCACAGGCAACTTCAGCGCCACAGCCGTTTTCAGATAGCCCTCAATGCAAAGGCTCTAGACGCAAATATTGGTGTGAGAGCTAATTCAATCAAGAAAACACTGCATGTTGGTGAAGGGCATATTGAAGAAGGATCAGACGAGTGGTTCTTGTGGGAGAACAACTCCATTTGGCTCACTAACTTCACACACCATCAGGCTTCCAAGCAGCTCTCAAGGAAACTCAGTTTTCACACTCTATGCTTAGTGCCCTTTGTATGGGTAGGACTGAAATGAATCTGGTAGAGCATCCCACACAAACGAATGCTCCACATGCGGTTTTCACATGCCACCAACTCCACATTCACAGGCAACTTCAGCGCCACAGCCGTTTTCAGATAGCCCTCAATGCAAAGGCTCTAGATGCAAATATTGGTGTGAGAGCTAATTCAATCAAGGAAACACTGCATGTTGGTGAAGGGCATATTGAAGAAGGATCAGCCGAGTGGTTCTTGTGGGAGAGCAACTCCATTTGGCTCACTAACTTCACACACCATCAGGCTTCCAAGCAGCTCTCAAGGAAACTCAGTTTTCACACTCTATGCTTAGTGCCCTTTGAGTGCATTATCTAGGAATGAACCTGGTAGAGCATCCCACACAAACGAATGCTCCACATGCGGGTTTCACATGCCACCAACTCCACATTCACAGGCAACTTCAGCGCCACAGCCGTTTTCAGATAGCCCTCAATGCAAAGGCTCTAGACGCAAATATTGGTGTGAGAGCTAATTCAATCAAGGAAACACTGCATGTTGGTGAAGGGCATATTGAAGAAGGATCAGCCGAGTGGTTCTTGTGGGAGAACAACTCCATTTGGCTCACTAACTTCACACACCATCAGGCTTCCAAGCAGCTCTCAAGGAAACTCAGTTTTCACACTCTATGCTTAGTGCCCTTTGAGTGCATTATCTAGGAATGAACCTGGTAGAGCATCCCACACAAACGAATGCTCCACATGCGGGTTTCACATGCCACCAACTCCACATTCACAGGCAACTTCAGCGCCACAGCCGTTTTCAGATAGCCCTCAATGCAAAGGCTCTAGACGCAAATATTGGTGTGAGAGCTAATTCAATCAAGGAAACACTGCATGTTGGTGAAGGGCATATTGAAGAAGGATCAGCCGAGTGGTTCTTGTGGGAGAACAACTCCATTTGGCTCACTAACTTCACACACCATCAGGCTTCCAAGCAGCTCTCAAGGAAACTCAGTTTTCACACTCTATGCTTAGTGCCCTTTGAGTGCATTATCTAGGAATGAACCTGGTAGAGCATCCCACACAAACGAATGCTCCACATGCGGGTTTCACATGCCACCAACTCCACATTCACAGGCAACTTCAGCGCCACAGCCGTTTTCAGATAGCCCACAATGCAAAGGCTCTAGACGCAAATATTGGTGTGAGAGCTAATTCAATCAAGAAAACACTGCATGTTGGTGAAGGGCATATTGAAGAAGGATCAGACGAGTGGTTCTTGTGGGAGAACAACTCCATTTGGCTCACTAACTTCACACACCATCAGGCTTCCAAGCAGCTCTCAAGGAAACTCAGTTTTCACACTCTATGCTTAGTGCCCTTTGTATGGGTAGGACTGAAATGAATCTGGTAGAGCATCCCACACAAACGAATGCTCCACATGCGGGTTTCACATGCCACCAACTCCACATTCACAGGCAACTTCAGCGCCACAGCTGTTTTCAGATAGCCCTCAATGCAAAGGCTCTAGACGCAAATATTGGTGTGAGAGCTAATTCAATCAAGGAAACACTGCATGTTGGTGAAGGGCATATTGAAGAAGGATCAGCCGAGTGGTTCTTGTGGGAGAACAACTCCATTTGGCTCACTAACTTCACACACCATCAGGCTTCCAAGCAGCTCTCAAGGAAACTCAGTTTTCACACTCTATGCTTAGTGCCCTTTGAGTGCATTATCTAGGAATGGACCTGGTAGAGCATCCCACACAAACGAATGCTCCACATGTGGGTTTCACATGCCACCAACTCCACATTCACAGGCAACTTCAGCGCCACAGCCGTTTTCAGATAGCCCTCAATGCAAAGGCTCTAGACACAAATATTGGTGTGAGAGCTAATTCAATCAAGGAAACACTGCATGTTGGTGAAGGGCATATTGAAGAAGGATCAGCCGAGTGGTTCTTGTGGGAGAACAACTCCATTTGGCTCACTAACTTCACACACCATCAGGCTTCCAAGCAGCTCTCAAGGAAACTCAGTTTTCACACTCTATGCTTAGTGCCCTTTGAGTGCATTATCTAGGAATGAACCTGGTAGAGCATCCCACACAAACGAATGCTCCACATGCGGGTTTCACATGCCACCAACTCCACATTCACAGGCAACTTCAGCGCCACAGCCGTTTTCAGATAGCCCTCAATGCAAAGGCTCTAGACGCAAATATTGGTGTGAGAGCTAATTCAATCAAGGAAACACTGCATGTTGGTGAAGGGCATATTGAAGAAGGATCAGCCGAGTGGTTCTTGTGGGAGAACAACTCCATTTGGCTCACTAACTTCACACACCATCAGGCTTCCAAGCAGCTCTCAAGGAAACTCAGTTTTCACACTCTATGCTTAGTGCCCTTTGTATGGGTAGGACTGAAATGAATCTGGTAGAGCATCCCACACAAACGAATGCTCCACATGCGGGTTTCACATGCCACCAACTCCACATTCACAGGCAACTTCAGCGCCACGGCCGTTTTCAGATAGCCCTCAATGCAAAGGCTCTAGACGCAAATATTGGTGTGAGAGCTAATTCAATCAAGGAAACACTGCATGTTGGTGAAGGGCATATTGAAGAAGGATCAGCCGAGTGGTTCTTGTGGGAGAACAACTCCATTTGGCTCACTAACTTCACACACCATCAGGCTTCCAAGCAGCTCTCAAGGAAACTCAGTTTTCACACTCTATGCTTAGTGCCCTTTGAGTGCATTATCTAGGAATGAACCTGGTAGAGCATCCCACACAAACGAATGCTCCACATGCGGGTTTCACATGCCACCAACTCCACATTCACAGGCAACTTCAGCGCCACAGCCGTTTTCAGATAGCCCTCAATGCAAAGGCTCTAGACGCAAATATTGGTGTGAGAGCTAATTCAATCAAGGAAACACTGCATGTTGGTGAAGGGCATATTGAAGAAGGATCAGACGAGTGGTTCTTGTGGGAGAACAACTCCATTTGGCTCACTAACTTCACACACCATCAGGCTTCCAAGCAGCTCTCAAGGAAACTCAGTTTTCACACTCTATGCTTAGTGCCCTTTGAGTGCATTATCTAGGAATGAATCTGGTAGAGCATCCCACACAAACGAATGCTCCACATGCGGTTTTCACATGCCACCAACTCCACATTCACAGGCAACTTCAGCGCCACAGCCGTTTTCAGATAGCCCTCAATGCAAAGGCTCTAGACGCAAATATTGGTGTGAGAGCTGATTCAATCAAGGAAACACTGCATGTTGGTGAAGGGCATATTGAAGAAGGATCAGCCGAGTGGTTCTTGTGGGAGAACAACTCCATTTGGCTAACTTCACACACCATCAGGCTTCCAAGCAGCTCTCAAGGAAACTCAGTTTTCACACTCTATGCTTAGTGCAATTTGAGTGATTTATCTAGGAATGAACCTGGTAGAGCATCCCACACAAACGAATGCTCCACATGCGGGTTTCACATGCCACCAACTCCACATTCACAGGCAACTTCAGCGCCACAGCCGTTTTCAGATAGCCCTCAATGCAAAGGCTCTAGACGCAAATATTGGTGTGAGAGCTAATTCAATCAAGGAAACACTGCATGTTGGTGAAGGGCATATTGAAGAAGGATCAGACGAGTGGTTCTTGTGGGAGAACAACTCCATTTGGCTCACTAACTTCACACACCATCAGGCTTCCAAGCAGCTCTCAAGGAAACTCAGTTTTCACACTCTATGCTTAGTGCCCTTTGAGTGCATTATCTAGGAATGAACCTGGTAGAGCATCCCACACAAACGAATGCTCCACATGCGGGTTTCACATGCCACCAACTCCACATTCACAGGCAACTTCAGCGCCACAGCCGTTTTCAGATAGCCCTCAATGCAAAGGCTCTAGACGCAAATATTGGTGTGAGAGCTAATTCAATCAAGGAAACACTGCATGTTGGTGAAGGGCATATTGAAGAAGGATCAGCCGAGTGGTTCTTGTGGGAGAACAACTCCATTTGGCTCACTAACTTCACACACCATCAGGCTTCCAAGCAGCTCTCAAGGAAACTCAGTTTTCACACTCTATGCTTAGTGCCCTTTGAGTGCATTATCTAGGAATGAATCTGGTAGAGCATCCCACACAAACGAATGCTCCACATGCGGTTTTCACATGCCACCAACTCCACATTCACAGGCAACTTCAGCGCCACAGCCGTTTTCAGATAGCCCTCAATGCAAAGGCTCTAGACGCAAATATTGGTGTGAGAGCTGATTCAATCAAGGAAACACTGCATGTTGGTGAAGGGCATATTGCAGAAGGATCAGCCGAGTGGTTCTTGTGGGAGAACAACTCCATTTGGCTCACTAACTTCACACACCATCAGGCTTCCAAGCAGCTCTCAAGGAAACTCAGTTTTCACACTCTATGCTTAGTGCCCTTTGAGTGATTTATCTAGGAATGAATCTGGTAGAGCATCCCACACAAACGAATGCTCCACATGCGGGTTTCACATGCCACCAACTCTACATTCACAGGCAACTTCAGCGCCACAGCCGTTTTCAGATAGCCCTCAATGCAAAGGCTCTAGACGCAAATATTGGTGTGAGAGCTAATTCAATCAAGGAAACACTGCATGTTGGTGAAGGGCATATTGAAGAAGGATCAGCCGAGTGGTTCTTGTGGGAGAACAACTCCATTTGGCTCACTAACTTCACACACCATCAGGCTTCCAAGCAGCTCTCAAGGAAACTCAGTTTTCACACTCTATGCTTAGTGCCCTTTGAGTGCATTATCTAGGAATGAACCTGGTAGAGCATCCCACACAAACGAATGCTCCACATGCGGGTTTCACATGCCACCAACTCCACATTCACAGGCAACTTCAGCGCCACAGCCGTTTTCAGATAGCCCTCAATGCAAAGGCTCTAGACGCAAATATCGGTGTGAGAGCTAATTCAATCAAGGAAACACTGCATGTTGGTGAAGGGCATATTGAAGAAGGATCAGCCGAGTGGTTCTTGTGGGAGAACAACTCCATTTGGCTCACTAACTTCACACACCATCAGGCTTCCAAGCAGCTCTCAAGGAAACTCAGTTTTCACACTCTATGCTTAGTGCCCTTTGTATGGGTAGGACTGAAATGAATCTGGTAGAGCATCCCACACAAACGAATGCTCCACATGCGGGTTTCACATGCCACCAACTCCACATTCACAGGCAACTTCAGCGCCACAGCCGTTTTCAGATAGCCCTCAATGCAAAGGCTCTAGACGCAAATATTGGTGTGAGAGCTAATTCAATCAAGGAAACACTGCATGTTGGTGAAGGGCATATTGAAGAAGGATCAGACGAGTGGTTCTTGTGGGAGAACAACTCCATTTGGCTCACTAACTTCACACACAATCAGGCTTCCAAGCAGCTCTCAAGGAAACTCAGTTTTCACACTCTATGCTTAGTGCCCTTTGAGTGCATTATCTAGGAATGGACCTGGTAGAGCATCCCACACAAACGAATGCTCCACATGCGGGTTTCACATGCCACCAACTCCACATTCACAGGCAACTTCAGCGCCACAGCCGTTTTCAGATAGCCCTCAATGCAAAGGCTCTAGACACAAATATTGGTGTGAGAGCTAATTCAATCAAGGAAACACTGCATGTTGGTGAAGGGCATATTGAAGAAGGATCAGCCGAGTGGTTCTTGTGGGAGAACAACTCCATTTGGCTCACTAACTTCACACACCATCAGGCTTCCAAGCAGCTCTCAAGGAAACTCAGTTTTCACACTCTATGCTTAGTGCCCTTTGTATGGGTAGGACTGAAATGAATCTGGTAGAGCATCCCACACAAACGAATGCTCCACATGCGGGTTTCACATGCCACCAACTCCACATTCACAGGCAACTTCAGCGCCACAGCCGTTTTCAGATAGCCCTCAATGCAAAGGCTCTAGACGCAAATATTGGTGTGAGAGCTAATTCAATCAAGGAAACACTGCATGTTGGTGAAGGGCATATTGAAGAAGGATCAGCCGAGTGGTTCTTGTGGGAGAACAACTCCATTTGGCTCACTAACTTCACACACCATCAGGCTTCCAAGCAGCTCTCAAGGAAACTCAGTTTTCACACTCTATGCTTAGTGCCCTTTGAGTGCATTATCTAGGAATGGACCTGGTAGAGCATCCCACACAAACGAATGCTCCACATGCGGGTTTCACATGCCACCAAGTCCACATTCACAGGCAACTTCAGCGCCACAGCCGTTTTCAGATAGCCCTCAATGCAAAGGCTCTAGACACAAATATTGGTGTGAGAGCTAATTCAATCAAGGAAACACTGCATGTTGGTGAAGGGCATATTGAAGAAGGATCAGCCGAGTGGTTCTTGTGGGAGAACAACTCCATTTGGCTCACTAACTTCACACACCATCAGGCTTCCAAGCAGCTCTCAAGGAAACTCAGTTTTCACACTCTATGCTTAGTGCCCTTTGAGTGCATTATCTAGGAATGAACCTGGTAGAGCATCCCACACAAACGAATGCTCCACATGCGGGTTTCACATGCCACCAACTCCACATTCACAGGCAACTTCAGCGCCACAGCCGTTTTCAGATAGCCCTCAATGCAAAGGCTCTAGACGCAAATATTGGTGTGAGAGCTAATTCAATCAAGGAAACACTGCATGTTGGTGAAGGGCATATTGAAGAAGGATCAGCCGAGTGGTTCTTGTGGGAGAACAACTCCATTTGGCTCACTAACTTCACACACCATCAGGCTTCCAAGCAGCTCTCAAGGAAACTCAGTTTTCACACTCTATGCTTAGTGCCCTTTGAGTGCATTATCTAGGAATGAATCTGGTAGAGCATCCCACACAAACGAATGCTCCACATGCGGTTTTCACATGCCACCAACTCCACATTCACAGGCAACTTCAGCGCCACAGCCGTTTTCAGATAGCCCTCAATGCAAAGGCTCTAGACGCAAATATTGGTGTGAGAGCTGATTCAATCAAGGAAACACTGCATGTTGGTGAAGGGCATATTGAAGAAGGATCAGCCGAGTGGTTCTTGTGGGAGAACAACTCCATTTGGCTCACTAACTTCACACACCATCAGGCTTCCAAGCAGCTCTCAAGGAAACTCAGTTTTCACACTCTATGCTTAGTGCAATTTGAGTGATTTATTTAGGAATGAATCTGGTAGAGCATCCCACACAAACGAATGCTCCACATGCGGGTTTCACATGCCACCAACTCCACATTCACAGGCAACTTCAGCGCCACAGCCGTTTTCAGATAGCCCTCAATGCAAAGGCTCTAGACGCAAATATTGGTGTGAGAGCTAATTCAATCAAGGAAACACTGCATGTTGGTGAAGGGCATATTGAAGAAGGATCAGCCGAGTGGTTCTTGTGGGAGAAAAACTCCATTTGGCTCACTAACTTCACACACCATCAGGCTTCCAAGCAGCTCTCAAGGAAACTCAGTTTTCACACTCTATGCTTAGTGCCCTTTGAGTGCATTATCTAGGAATGAACCTGGTAGAGCATCCCACACAAACGAATGCTCCACATGCGGGTTTCACATGCCACCAACTCCACATTCACAGGCAACTTCAGCGCCACAGCCGTTTTCAGATAGCCCTCAATGCAAAGGCTCTAGACGCAAATATTGGTGTGAGAGCTGATTCAATCAAGGAAACACTGCATGTTGGTGAAGGGCATATTGAAGAAGGATCAGCCGAGTGGTTCTTGTGGGAGAACAACTCCATTTGGCTCACTAACTTCACACACCATCAGGCTTCCAAGCAGCTCTCAAGGAAACTCAGTTTTCACACTCTATGCTTAGTGCCCTTTGAGTGCATTATCTAGGAATGAACCTGGTAGAGCATCCCACACAAACGAATGCTCCACATGCGGGTTTCACATGCCACCAACTCCACATTCACAGGCAACTTCAGCGCCACAGCCGTTTTCAGATAGCCCTCAATGCAAAGGCTCTAGACGCAAATATTGGTGTGAGAGCTGATTCAATCAAGGAAACACTGCATGTTGGTGAAGGGCATATTGAAGAAGGATCAGCCGAGTGGTTCTTGTGGGAGAACAACTCCATTTGGCTCACTAACTTCACACACCATCAGGCTTCCAAGCAGCTCTCAAGGAAACTCAGTTTTCACACTCTATGCTTAGTGCCCTTTGAGTGCATTATCTAGGAATGAACCTGGTAGAGCATCCCACACAAACGAATGCTCCACATGCGGGTTTCACATGCCACCAACTCCACATTCACAGGCAACTTCAGCGCCACAGCCGTTTTCAGATAGCCCTCAATGCAAAGGCTCTAGACGCAAATATTGGTGTGAGAGCTGATTCAATCAAGGAAACACTGCATGTTGGTGAAGGGCATATTGAAGAAGGATCAGCCGAGTGGTTCTTGTGGGAGAACAACTCCATTTGGCTCACTAACTTCACACACCATCAGGCTTCCAAGCAGCTCTCAAGGAAACTCAGTTTTCACACTCTATGCTTAGTGCCCTTTGAGTGCATTATCTAGGAATGAACCTGGTAGAGCATCCCACACAAACGAATGCTCCACATGCGGGTTTCACATGCCACCAACTCCACATTCACAGGCAACTTCAGCGCCACAGCCGTTTTCAGATAGCCCTCAATGCAAAGGCTCTAGACGCAAATATTGGTGTGAGAGCTGATTCAATCAAGGAAACACTGCATGTTGGTGAAGGGCATATTGAAGAAGGATCAGCCGAGTGGTTCTTGTGGGAGAACAACTCCATTTGGCTCACTAACTTCACACACCATCAGGCTTCCAAGCAGCTCTCAAGGAAACTCAGTTTTCACACTCTATGCTTAGTGCCCTTTGAGTGCATTATCTAGGAATGAACCTGGTAGAGCATCCCACACAAACGAATGCTCCACATGCGGGTTTCACATGCCACCAACTCCACATTCACAGGCAACTTCAGCGCCACAGCCGTTTTCAGATAGCCCTCAATGCAAAGGCTCTAGACGCAAATATCGGTGTGAGAGCTAATTCAATCAAGGAAACACTGCATGTTGGTGAAGGGCATATTGAAGAAGGATCAGCCGAGTGGTTCTTGTGGGAGAACAACTCCATTTGGCTCACTAACTTCACACACCATCAGGCTTCCAAGCAGCTCTCAAGGAAACTCAGTTTTCACACTCTATGCTTAGTGCCCTTTGTATGGGTAGGACTGAAATGAATCTGGTAGAGCATCCCACACAAACGAATGCTCCACATGCGGGTTTCACATGCCACCAACTCCACATTCACAGGCAACTTCAGCGCCACAGCCGTTTTCAGATAGCCCTCAATGCAAAGGCTCTAGACGCAAATATTGGTGTGAGAGCTAATTCAATCAAGGAAACACTGCATGTTGGTGAAGGGCATATTGAAGAAGGATCAGACGAGTGGTTCTTGTGGGAGAACAACTCCATTTGGCTCACTAACTTCACACACCATCAGGCTTCCAAGCAGCTCTCAAGGAAACTCAGTTTTCACACTCTATGCTTAGTGCCCTTTGAGTGCATTATCTAGGAATGAACCTGGTAGAGCATCCCACACAAACGAATGCTCCACATGCGGGTTTCACATGCCACCAACTCCACATTCACAGGCAACTTCAGCGCCACAGCCGTTTTCAGATAGCCCTCAATGCAAAGGCTCTAGACACAAATATTGGTGTGAGAGCTAATTCAATCAAGGAAACACTGCATGTTGGTGAAGGGCATATTGAAGAAGGATCAGCCGAGTGGTTCTTGTGGGAGAACAACTCCATTTGGCTCACTAACTTCACACACCATCAGGCTTCCAAGCAGCTCTCAAGGAAACTCAGTTTTCACACTCTATGCTTAGTGCCCTTTGAGTGCTTTATCTAGGAATGAACCTGGTAGAGCATCCCACACAAACGAATGCTCCACATGCGGGTTTCACATGCCACCAACTCCACATTCACAGGCAACTTCAGCGCCACAGCCGTTTTCAGATAGCCCTCAATGCAAAGGCTCTAGACACAAATATTGGTGTGAGAGCTAATTCAATCAAGGAAACACTGCATGTTGGTGAAGGGCATATTGAAGAAGGATCAGCCGAGTGGTTCTTGTGGGAGAACAACTCCATTTGGCTCACTAACTTCACACACCATCAGGCTTCCAAGCAGCTCTCAAGGAAACTCAGTTTTCACACTCTATGCTTAGTGCCCTTTGTATGGGTAGGACTGAAATGAATCTGGTAGAGCATCCACACAAACGAATGCTCCACATGCGGGTTTCACATGCCACCAACTCCACATTCACAGGCAACTTCAGCGCCACAGCCGTTTTCAGATAGCCCTCAATGCAAAGGCTCTAGACGCAAATATTGGTGTGAGAGCTAATTCAATCAAGGAAACACTGCATGTTGGTGAAGGGCATATTGAAGAAGGATCAGCCGAGTGGTTCTTGTGGGAGAACAACTCCATTTGGCTCACTAACTTCACACACCATCAGGCTTCCAAGCAGCTCTCAAGGAAACTCAGTTTTCACACTCTATGCTTAGTGCCCTTTGAGTGCATTATCTAGGAATGAACCTGGTAGAGCATCCCACACAAACGAATGCTCCACATGCGGTTTCACATGCCACCAACTCCACATTCACAGGCAACTTCAGCGCCACAGCCGTTTTCAGATAGCCTCAATGCAAAGGCTCTAGACACAAATATTGGTGTGAGAGCTAATTCAATCAAGGAAACACTGCATGTTGGTGAAGGGCATATTGAAGAAGGATCAGCCGAGTGGTTCTTGTGGGAGAACAACTCCATTTGGCTCACTAACTTCACACACCATCAGGCTTCCAAGCAGCTCTCAAGGAAACTCAGTTTTCACACTCTATGCTTAGTGCCCTTTGAGTGCATTATCTAGGAATGAACCTGGTAGAGCATCCCACACAAACGAATGCTCCACATGCGGGTTTCACATGCCACCAACTCCACATTCACAGGCAACTTCAGCGCCACAGCCGTTTTCAGATAGCCCTCAATGCAAAGGCTCTAGACGCAAATATTGGTGTGAGAGCTAATTCAATCAAGGAAACACTGCATGTTGGTGAAGGGCATATTGAAGAAGGATCAGCCGAGTGGTTCTTGTGGGAGAACAACTCCATTTGGCTCACTAACTTCACACACCATCAGGCTTCCAAGCAGCTCTCAAGGAAACTCAGTTTTCACACTCTATGCTTAGTGCCCTTTGAGTGCATTATCTAGGAATGAACCTGGTAGAGCATCCCACACAAACGAATGCTCCACATGCGGGTTTCACATGCCACCAACTCCACATTCACAGGCAACTTCAGCGCCACAGCCGTTTTCAGATAGCCCTCAATGCAAAGGCTCTAGATGCAAATATTGGTGTGAGAGCTAATTCAATCAAGGAAACACTGCATGTTGGTGAAGGGCATATTGAAGAAGGATCAGCCGAGTGGTTCTTGTGGGAGAACAACTCCATTTGGCTCACTAACTTCACACACCATCAGGCTTCCAAGCAGCTCTCAAGGAAACTCAGTTTTCACACTCTATGCTTAGTGCCCTTTGAGTGCATTATCTAGGAATGAATCTGGTAGAGCATCCCACACAAACGAATGCTCCACATGCGGTTTTCACATGCCACCAACTCCACATTCACAGGCAACTTCAGCGCCACAGCCGTTTTCAGATAGCCCTCAATGCAAAGGCTCTAGACGCAAATATTGGTGTGAGAGCTGATTCAATCAAGGAAACACTGCATGTTGGTGAAGGGCATATTGAAGAAGGATCAGCCGAGTGGTTCTTGTGGGAGAACAACTCCATTTGGCTCACTAACTTCACACACCATCAGGCTTCCAAGCAGCTCTCAAGGAAACTCAGTTTTCACACTCTATGCTTAGTGCCCTTTGAGTGCATTATCTAGGAATGAACCTGGTAGAACATCCCACACAAACGAATGCTCCACATGCGGGTTTCACATGCCACCAACTCCACATTCACAGGCAACTTCAGCGCCACAGCCGTTTTCAGATAGCCCTCAATGCAAAGGCTCTAGACGCAAATATTGGTGTGAGAGCTAATTCAATCAAGGAAACACTGCATGTTGGTGAAGGGCATATTGAAGAAGGATCAGCCGAGTGGTTCTTGTGGGAGAACAACTCCATTTGGCTCACTAACTTCACACACCATCAGGCTTCCAAGCAGCTCTCAAGGAAACTCAGTTTTCACACTCTATGCTTAGTGCCCTTTGAGTGCATTATCTAGGAATGAATCTGGTAGAGCATCCCACACAAACGAATGCTCCACATGCGGTTTTCACATGCCACCAACTCCACATTCACAGGCAACTTCAGCGCCACAGCCATTTTCAGATAGCCCTCAATGCAAAGGCTCTAGACGCAAATATTGGTGTGAGAGCTGATTCAATCAAGGAAACACTGCATGTTGGTGAAGGGCATATTGAAGAAGGATCAGCCGAGTGGTTCTTGTGGGAGAACAACTCCATTTGGCTCACTAACTTCACACACCATCAGGCTTCCAAGCAGCTCTCAAGGAAACTCAGTTTTCACACTCTATGCTTAGTGCAATTTGAGTGATTTATCTAGGAATGAATCTGGTAGAGCATCCCACACAAACGAATGCTCCACATGCGGGTTTCACATGCCACCAACTCCACATTCACAGGCAACTTCAGCGCCACAGCCGTTTTCAGATAGCCCTCAATGCAAAGGCTCTAGACGCAAATATTGGTGTGAGAGCTAATTCAATCAAGGAAACACTGCATGTTGGTGAAGGGCATATTGAAGAAGGATCAGCCGAGTGGTTCTTGTGGGAGAACAACTCCATTTGGCTCACTAACTTCACACACCATCAGGCTTCCAAGCAGCTCTCAAGGAAACTCAGTTTTCACACTCTATGCTTAGTGCCCTTTGAGTGCATTATCTAGGAATGAATCTGGTAGAGCATCCCACACAAACGAATGCTCCACATGCGGTTTTCACATGCCACCAACTCCACATTCACAGGCAACTTCAGCGCCACAGCCGTTTTCAGATAGCCCTCAATGCAAAGGCTCTAGACGCAAATATTGGTGTGAGAGCTGATTCAATCAAGGAAACACTGCATGTTGGTGAAGGGCATATTGAAGAAGGATCAGCCGAGTGGTTCTTGTAGGAGAACAACTCCATTTGGCTCACTAACTTCACACACCATCAGGCTTCCAAGCAGCTCTCAAGGAAACTCAGTTTTCACACTCTATGCTTAGTGCCCTTTGAGTGATTTATCTAGGAATGAATCTGGTAGAGCATCCCACACAAACGAATGCTCCACATGCGGGTTTCACATGCCACAACTCCACATTCACAGGCAACTTCAGCGCCACAGCCGTTTCAGATAGCCCTCAATGCAAAGGCTCTAGACGCAAATATTGGTGTGAGAGCTAATTCAATCAAGGAAACACTGCATGTTGGTGAAGGGCATATTGAAGAGATCAGCCGAGTGGTTCTTGTGGGAGAACAACTCCATTTGGCTCACTAACTTCACACACCATCAGGCTTCCAAGCAGCTCTCAAGGAAACTCAGTTTTCACACTCTATGCTTAGTGCCCTTTGAGTGCATTATCTAGGAATGAACCTGGTAGAGCATCCCACACAAACGAATGCTCCACATGCGGGTTTCACATGCCACCAACTCCACATTCACAGGCAGCTTCAGTGCCACAGCCGTTTTCAGATAGCCCTCAATGCAAAGGCTCTAGACGCAAATATTGGTGTGAGAGCTGATTCAATCAAGGAAACACTGCATGTTGGTGAAGGGCATATTGAAGAAGGATCAGCCGAGTGGTTCTTGTGGGAGAACAACTCCATTTGGCTCACTAACTTCACACACCATCAGGCTTCCAAGCAGCTCTCAAGGAAACTCAGTTTTCACACTCTATGCTTAGTGCCCTTTGTATGGGTAGGACTGAAATTAATCTGGTAGAGCATCCACACAAACGAATGCTCCACATGCGGTTTCACATGCCACCAACTCCACATTCACAGGCAACTTCAGCGCCACAGCCGTTTTCAGATAGCCCCTCAATGCAAAGGCTCTAGACGCAAATATTGGCGTGAGAGCTAATTCAATCAAGGAAACACTGCATGTTGGTGAAGGCATATTGAAGAAGGATCAGCCGAGTGGTTCTTGTGGGAGAACAACTCCATTTGCTCACTAACTTCACACACCATCAGGCTTCCAAGCAGCTCTCAAGGAAACTCAGTTTTCACACTCTATGCTTAGTGCCCTTTGAGTGCATTATCTAGGAATGGACCTGGTAGAGCATCCCACACAAACGAATGCTCCACATGCGGGTTTCACATGCCACCAACTCCACATTCACAGGCAACTTCAGCGCCACAGCCGTTTTCAGATAGCCCTCAATGCAAAGGCTCTAGACGCAAATATTGGTGTGAGAGCTAATTCAATCAAGGAAACACTGCATGTTGGTGAAGGGCATATTGAAGAAGGATCAGCCGAGTGGTTCTTGTGGGAGAACAACTCCATTTGGCTCACTAACTTCACACACCATCAGGCTTCCAAGCAGCTCTCAAGGAAACTCAGTTTTCACACTCTATGCTTAGTGCCCTTTGTATGGGTAGGCTGAAATGAATCTGGTAGAGCATCCCACACAAACGAATGCTCCACATGCGGGTTTCACATGCCACCAACTCCACATTCACAGGCAACTTCAGCGCCACAGCCGTTTTCAGATAGCCCTCAATGCAAAGGCTCTAGACGCAAATATTGGTGTGAGAGCTAATTCAATCAAGGAAACACTGCATGTTGGTGAAGGGCATATTGAAGAAGGATCAGCCGAGTGGTTCTTGTGGGAGAACAACTCCATTTGGCTCACTAACTTCACACATCATCAGGCTTCCAACAGCTCTCAAGAAACTCAGTTTTCACACTCTATGCTTAGTGCCCTTTGAGTGCATTATCTAGGAATGAATCTGGTAGAGCATCCCACACAAACGAATGCTCCACATGCGGTTTTCACATGCCACCAACTCCACATTCACAGGCAACTTCAGCGCCACAGCCGTTTTCAGATAGCCCTCAATGCAAAGGCTCTAGACGCAAATATTGGTGTGAGAGCTGATTCAATCAAGGAAACACTGCATGTTGGTGAAGGGCATATTGAAGAAGGATCAGCCGAGTGGTTCTTGTGGGAGAACAACTCCATTTGGCTCACTAACTTCACACACCATCAGGCTTCCAAGCAGCTCTCAAGGAAACTCAGTTTTCACACTCTATGCTTAGTGCACTTTGAGTGCATTTATCTAGGAATGAATCTGGTAGAGCATCCCACACAAACGAATGCTCCACATGCGGGTTTCACATGCCACCAACTCCACATTCACAGGCAACTTCAGCGCCACAGCCGTTTTCAGATAGCCCTCAATGCAAAGGCTCTAGACGCAAATATTGGTGTGAGAGCTAATTCAATCAAGGAAACACTGCATGTTGGTGAAGGGCATATTGAAGAAGGATCAGCCGAGTGGTTCTTGTGGGAGAACAACTCCATTTGGCTCACTAACTTCACACACCATCAGGCTTCCAAGCAGCTCTCAAGGAAACTCAGTTTTCACACTCTATGCTTAGTGCCCTTTGAGTGCATTATCTAGGAATGAACCTGGTAGAGCATCCCACACAAACGAATGCTCCACATGCGGGTTTCACATGCCACCAACTCCACATTCACAGGCAACTTCAGCGCCACAGCCGTTTTCAGATAGCCCTCAATGCAAAGGCTCTAGACGCAAATATTGGTGTGAGAGCTAATTCAATCAAGGAAACACTGCATGTTGGTGAAGGGCATATTGAAGAAGGATCAGCCTGAGTGGTTCTTGTGGGAGAACAACTCCATTTGCTCACTAACTTCACACACCATCAGGGCTTCCAAGCAGCTCTCAAGGAAACTCAGTTTTCACACTCTATGCTTAGTGCCCTTTGTATGGCTAGGACTGAAATGAACCTGGTAGAGCATCCCACACAAACGAATGCTCCACATGCGGGTTTCACATGCCACCAACTCCACATTCACAGGCAACTTCAGCGCCACAGCCGTTTTCAGATAGCCCTCAATGCAAAGGCTCTAGACGCAAATATTGGTGTGAGAGCTAATTCAATCAAGGAAACACTGCATGTTGGTGAAGGGCATATTGAAGAAGGATCAGCCGAGTGGTTCTTGTGGGAGAACAACTCCATTTTGGCTCACTAACTTCACACAGCCATCAGGCTTCCAAGCAGCTCTCAAGGAAACTCAGTTTTCACACTCTATGCTTAGTGCCCTTTGAGTGCATTATCTAGGAATGAACCTGGTAGAGCATCCCACACAAACGAATGCTCCACATGCGGGTTTCACATGCCACCAACTCCACATTCACAGGCAACTTCAGCGCCACAGCCGTTTTCAGATAGCCCTCAATGCAAAGGCTCTAGACACAAATATTGGTATGAGAGCTAATTCAATCAAGGAAACACTGCATGTTGGTGAAGAGCATATTGAAGAAGGATCAGCCGAGTGGTTCTTGTGGGAGAACAACTCCATTTGGCTCACTAACTTCACACACCATCAGGCTTCCAAGCAGCTCTCAAGGAAACTCAGTTTTCACACTCTATGCTTAGTGCCCTTTGAGTGCATTATCTAGGAATGAACCTGGTAGAGCATCCCACACAAACGAATGCTCCACATGCGGGTTTCACATGCCACCAACTCCACATTCACAGGCAACTTCAGCGCCACAGCCGTTTTCAGATAGCCCTCAATGCAAAGGCTCTAGACGCAAATATTGGTGTGAGAGCTGATTCAATCAAGGAAACACTGCATGTTGGTGAAGGGCATATTGAAGAAGGATCAGCCGAGTGGTTCTTGTGGGAGAACAACTCCATTTGGCTCACTAACTTCACACACCATCAGGCTTCCAAGCAGCTCTCAAGGAAACTCAGTTTTCACACTCTATGCTTAGTGCCCTTTGAGTGCATTATCTAGGAATGAACCTGGTAGAGCATCCCACACAAACGAATGCTCCACATGCGGGTTTCACATGCCACCAACTCCACATTCACAGGCAACTTCAGCGCCACAGCCGTTTTCAGATAGCCCTCAATGCAAAGGCTCTAGACGCAAATATTCGGTGTGAGAGCTAATTCAATCAAGGAAACACTGCATGTTGGTGAAGGGCATATTGAAGAAGGATCAGCCGAGTGGTTCTTGTGGGAGAACAACTCCATTTGGCTCACTAACTTCACACACCATCAGCTTCCAAGCAGCTCTCAAGGAAACTCAGTTTTCACACTCTATGCTTAGTGCCCTTTGAGTGCATTATCTAGGAATGAATCTGGTAGAGCATCCCACACAAACGAATGCTCCACATGCGGGTTTCACATGCCACCAACTCCACATTCACAGGCAACTTCAGCGCCACAGCCGTTTTCAGATAGCCCTCAATGCAAAGGCTCTAGACGCAAATATTGGTGTGAGAGCTAATTCAATCAAGGAAACACTGCATGTTGGTGAAGGGCATATTGAAGAAGGATCAGCCGAGTGGTTCTTGTGGGAGAACAACTCCATTTGGCTCACTAACTTCACACACCATCAGGCTTCCAAGCAGCTCTCAAGGAAACTCAGTTTTCACACTCTATGCTTAGTGCCCTTTGAGTGCATTATCTAGGAATGAACCTGGTAGAGCATCCCACACAAACGAATGCTCCACATGCGAGTTTCACATGCCACCAACTCCACATTCACAGGCAACTTCAGCGCCACAGCCATTTTCAGATAGCCCTCAATGCAAAGGCTCTAGACGCAAATATTGGTGTGAGAGCTAATTCAATCAAGGAAACACTGCATGTTGGTGAAGGGCATATTGAAGAAGGATCAGCCGAGTGGTTCTTGTGGGAGAACAACTCCATTTGGCTCACTAACTTCACACACCATCAGGCTTCCAAGCAGCTCTCAAGGAAACTCAGTTTTCACACTCTATGCTTAGTGCCCTTTGAGTGCATTATCTAGGAATGAATCCTGGTAGAGCATCCCACACAAACGAATGCTCCACATGCGGGTTTCACATGCCACCAACTCCACATTCACAGGCAACTTCAGCGCCACAGCCGTTTTCAGATAGCCCTCAATGCAAAGGCTCTAGACGCAAATATTGGTGTGAGAGCTAATTCAATCAAGGAAACACTGCATGTTGGTGAAGGGCATATTGAAGAAGGATCAGCCGAGTGGTTCTTGTGGGAGAACAACTCCATTTGGCTCACTAACTTCACACACCATCAGGCTTCCAAGCAGCTCTCAAGGAAACTCAGTTTTCACACTCTATGCTTAGTGCCCTTTGAGTGCATTATCTAGGAATGAATCTGGTAGAGCATCCCACACAAACGAATGCTCCACATGCGGGTTTCACATGCACCAACTCCACATTCACAGGCAACTTCAGCGCCACAGCCGTTTTCAGATAGCCCTCAATGCAAAGGCTCTAGACGCAAATATTGGTGTGAGAGCTAATTCAATCAAGGAAACACTGCATGTTGGTGAAGGGCATATTGAAGAAGGATCAGCCGAGTGGTTCTTGTGGGAGAACAACTCCATTTGGCTCACTAACTTCACACACCATCAGGCTTCCAAGCAGCTCTCAAGGAAACTCAGTTTTCACACTCTATGCTTAGTGCCCTTTGATGGCTAGCAATGAAAGAACCTGGTAGAGCATCCCACACAAACGAATGCTCCACATGCGGGTTTCACATGCCACCAACTCCACATTCACAGGCAACTTCAGCGCCACAGCCGTTTTCAGATAGCCCTCAATGCAAAGGCTCTAGACGCAAATATTGGTGTGAGAGCTAATTCAATCAAGAAACACCGCATGTTGGTGAAGGGCATATTGAAGAAGGATCAGCCGAGTGGTTCTTGTGGGAGAACAACTCCATTTGGCTCACTAACTTCACACACCATCAGGCTTCCAAGCAGCTCTCAAGGAAAGCTCAGTTTTCACACTCTATGCTTAGTGCCCTTTGAGTGCATTATCTAGGAATGAACCTGGTAGAGCATCCCACACAAACGAATGCTCCACATGCGGGTTTCACATGCCACCAACTCCACATTCACAGGCAACTTCAGCGCCACAGCCGTTTTCAGATAGCCCTCAATGCAAAGGCTCTAGACGCAAATATTGTGTGAGAGCTAATTCAATCAAGGAAACACTGCATGTTGGTGAAGGGCATATTGAAGAAGGATCAGCCGAGTGGTTCTTGTGGGAGAACAACTCCATTTGGCTCACTAACTTCACACACCATCAGGCTTCCAAGCAGCTCTCAAGGAAACTCAGTTTTCACACTCTATGCTTAGTGCCCTTTGAGTGCATTATCTAGGAATGAACCTGGTAGAGCATCCCACACAAACGAATGCTCCACATGCGGGTTTCACATGCCACCAACTCCACATTCACAGGCAACTTCAGCGCCACAGCCGTTTTCAGATAGCCCTCAATGCAAAGGCTCTAGACGCAAATATTGGTGTGAGAGCTAATTCAATCAAGGAAACACTGCATGTTGGTGAAGGGCATATTGAAGAAGGATCAGCCGAGTGGTTCTTGTGGGAGAACAACTCCATTTGGCTCACTAACTTCACACACCATCAGGCTTCCAAGCAGCTCTCAAGGAAACTCAGTTTTCACACTCTATGCTTAGTGCCGCTTTGAGTGCATTATCTAGGAATGAACCTGGTAGAGCATCCCACACAAACGAATGCTCCACATGCGGGTTTCACATGCCACCAACTCCACATTCACAGGCAACTTCAGCGCCACAGCCGTTTTCAGATAGCCCTCAATGCAAAGGCTCTAGACGCAAATATTGGTGTGAGAGCTAATTCAATCAAGGAAACACTGCATGTTGGTGAAGGGCATATTGAAGAAGGATCAGCCGAGTGGTTCTTGTGGGAGAACAACTCCATTTGGCTCACTAACTTCACACACCATCAGGCTTCCAAGCAGCTCTCAAGGAAACTCAGTTTTCACACTCTATGCTTAGTGCCCTTTGAGTGCATTATCTAGGAATGAACCTGGTAGAGCATCCCACACAAACGAATGCTCCACATGCGGGTTTCACATGCCACCAACTCCACATTCACAGGCAACTTCAGCGCCACAGCCGTTTTCAGATAGCCCTCAATGCAAAGGCTCTAGACGCAAATATTGGTGTGAGAGCTAATTCAATCAAGGAAACACTGCATGTTGGTGAAGGGCATATTGAAGAAGGATCAGCCGAGTGGTTCTTGTGGGAGAACAACTCCATTTGGCTCACTAACTTCACACACCATCAGGCTTCCAAGCAGCTCTCAAGGAAACTCAGTTTTCACACTCTATGCTTAGTGCCCTTTGTATGGCTAGCACTGAAAGAACCTGGTAGAGCATCCCACACAAACGAATGCTCCACATGCGGGTTTCACATGCCACCAACTCCACATTCACAGGCAACTTCAGCGCCACAGCCGTTTTCAGATAGCCCTCAATGCAAAGGCTCTAGACGCAAATATTGGTGTGAGAGCTAATTCAATCAAGGAAACACTGCATGTTGGTGAAGGGCATATTGAAGAAGGATCAGCCGAGTGGTTCTTGTGGGAGAACAACTCCATTTGGCTCACTAACTTCACACACCATCAGGCTTCCAAGCAGCTCTCAATAAACTCAGTTTTCACACTCTATGCTTAGTGCCCTTTGAGTGCATTATCTAGGAATGAACCTGGTAGAGCATCCCACACAAACGAATGCTCCACATGCGGGTTTCACATGCCACCAACTCCACATTCACAGGCAACTTCAGCGCCACAGCCGTTTTCAGATAGCCCTCAATGCAAAGGCTCTAGACGCAAATATTGGTGTGAGAGCTAATTCAATCAAGGAAACACTGCATGTTGGTGAAGGGCATATTGAAGAAGGATCAGCCGAGTGGTTCTTGTGGGAGAACAACTCCATTTGGCTCACTAACTTCACACACCATCAGGCTTCCAAGCAGCTCTCAAGGAAACTCAGTTTTTCACACTCTATGCTTAGTGCCCTTTGTAGGCTAGGACTGAAATGAACCTGGTAGAGCATCCCACACAAACGAATGCTCCACATGCGGGTTTCACATGCCACCAACTCCACATTCACAGGCAACTTCAGCGCCACAGCCGTTTTCAGATAGCCTCAATGCAAAGGCTCTAGACGCAAATATTGGTGTGAGAGCTAATTCAATCAAGGAAACACTGCATGTTGGTGAAGGGCATATTGAAGAAGGATCAGCCGAGTGGTTCTTGTGGGAGAACAACTCCATTTGGCTCACTAACTTCACACACCATCAGGCTTCCAAGCAGCTCTCAAGGAAACTCAGTTTTCACACTCTATGCTTAGTGCCCTTTGAGTGCATTATCTAGGAATGAACCTGGTAGAGCATCCCACACAAACGAATGCTCCACATGCGGGTTTCACATGCCACCAACTCCACATTCACAGGCAACTTCAGCGCCACAGCCGTTTTCAGATAGCCCTCAATGCAAAGGCTCTAGACGCAAATATTGGTGTGAGAGCTAATTCAATCAAGGAAACACTGCATGTTGGTGAAGGGCATATTGAAGAAGGATCAGCCGAGTGGTTCTTGTGGGAGAACAACTCCATTTGGCTCACTAACTTCACACACCATCAGGCTTCCAAGCAGCTCTCAAGGAAACTCAGTTTTCACACTCTATGCTTAGTGCCCTTTGTGCATGAGCTAGCATGAATGAACCTGGTAGAGCATCCCACACAAACGAATGCTCCACATGCGGGTTTCACATGCCACCAACTCCACATTCACAGGCAACTTCAGCGCCACAGCCGTTTTCAGATAGCCCTCAATGCAAAGGCTCTAGACGCAAATATTGGTGTGAGAGCTGATTCAATCAAGAAACACTGCATGTTGGTGAAGGGCATATTGAAGAAGGATCAGACGAGTGGTTCTTGTGGGAGAACAACTCCATTTGGCTCACTAACTTCACACACCATCAGGCTTCCAAGCAGCTCTCAAGGAAACGTCAGTTTTCACACTCTATGCTTAGTGCCCTTTGAGTGCATTATCTAGGAATGAACCTGGTAGAGCATCCCACACAAACGAATGCTCCACATGCGGGTTTCACATGCCACCAACTCCACATTCACAGGCAACTTCAGCGCCACAGCCGTTTTCAGATAGCCCTCAATGCAAAGGCTCTAGACGCAAATATTGGTGTGAGAGCTAATTCAATCAAGGAAACACTGCATGTTGGTGAAGGGCATATTGAAGAAGGATCAGCCGAGTGGTTCTTGTGGGAGAACAACTCATTTGGCTCACTAACTTCACACACCATCAGGCTTCCAAGCAGCTCTCAAGGAAACTCAGTTTTTACACTCTATGCTTAGTGCCCTTTGTATGGCTAGGACTGAAATGAACCGTGGTAGAGCATCCCACACAAACGAATGCTCCACATGCGGGTTTCACATGCCACCAACTCCACATTCACAGGCAACTTCAGCGCCACAGCCGTTTTCAGATAGCCCTCAATGCAAAGGCTCTAGACGCAAATATTGGTGTGAGAGCTAATTCAATCAAGGAAACACGCATGTTGGTGAAGGGCATATTGAAGAAGGATCAGCCGAGTGGTTCTTGTGGGAGAACAACTCCATTTGGCTCACTAACTTCACACACCATCAGGCTTCCAAAGCAGCTCTCAAGGAAAGCTCAGTTTTCACACTCTATGCTTAGTGCCCTTTGAGTGCATTATCTAGGAATGAACCTGGTAGAGCATCCCACACAAACGAATGCTCCACATGCGGGTTTCACATGCCACCAACTCCACATTCACAGGCAACTTCAGCGCCACAGCCGTTTTCAGATAGCCCTCAATGCAAAGGCTCTAGACGCAAATATTGGTGTGAGAGCTAATTCAATCAAGGAAACACTGCATGTTGGTGAAGGGCATATTGAAGAAGGATCAGCCGAGTGGTTCTTGTGGGAGAACAACTCCATTTGGCTCACTAACTTCACACACCATCAGGCTTCCAAGCAGCTCTCAAGGAAACTCAGTTTTCACACTCTATGCTTAGTGCCCTTTGAGTGCATTATCTAGGAATGAACCTGGTAGAGCATCCCACACAAACGAATGCTCCACATGCGGGTTTCACATGCCACCAACTCCACATTCACAGGCAACTTCAGCGCCACAGCCGTTTTCAGATAGCCCTCAATGCAAAGGCTCTAGACGCAAATATTGGTGTGAGAGCTAATTCAATCAAGGAAACACTGCATGTTGGTGAAGGGCATATTGAAGAAGGATCAGCCGAGTGGTTCTTGTGGGAGAACAACTCCATTTGGCTCACTAACTTCACACACCATCAGGCTTCCAAGCAGCTCTCAAGGAAACTCAGTTTTCACACTCTATGCTTAGTGCCCTTTGTATGGCTAGGACTGAAATGAACCTGGTAGAGCATCCCACACAAACGAATGCTCCACATGCGGGTTTCACATGCCACCAACTCCACATTCACAGGCAACTTCAGCGCCACAGCCGTTTTCAGATAGCCCTCAATGCAAAGGCTCTAGACGCAAATATTGGTGTGAGAGCTAATTCAATCAAGGAAACACTGCATGTTGGTGAAGGGCATATTGAAGAAGGATCAGCCGAGTGGTTCTTGTGGGAGAACAACTCCATTTGGCTCACTAACTTCACACACCATCAGGCTTCCAAGCAGCTCTCAAGGAAACTCAGTTTTCACACTCTATGCTTAGTGCCCTTTGAGTGCATTATCTAGGAATGAACCTGGTAGAGCATCCCACACAAACGAATGCTCCACATGCGGGTTTCACATGCCACCAACTCCACATTCACAGGCAACTTCAGCGCCACAGCCGTTTTCAGATAGCCCTCAATGCAAAGGCTCTAGACGCAAATATTGGTGTGAGAGCTAATTCAATCAAGGAAACACTGCATGTTGGTGAAGGGCATATTGAAGAAGGATCAGCCGAGTGGTTCTTGTGGAGAACAACTCCATTTGGCTCACTAACTTCACACACCATCAGGCTTCCAAGCAGCTCTCAAGGAAACTCAGTTTTCACACTCTATGCTTAGTGCCCTTTGAGTGCATTATCTAGGAATGAACCTGGTAGAGCATCCCACACAAACGAATGCTCCACATGCGGGTTTCACATGCCACCAACTCCACATTCACAGGCAACTTCAGCGCCACAGCCGTTTTCAGATAGCCCTCAATGCAAAGGCTCTAGACGCAAATATTGGTGTGAGAGCTAATTCAATCAAGGAAACACTGCATGTTGGTGAAGGGCATATTGAAGAAGGATCAGACGAGTGGTTCTTGTGGGAGAACAACTCCATTTGGCTCACTAACTTCACACACCATCAGGCTTCCAAGCAGCTCTCAAGGAAACTCAGTTTTCACACTCTATGCTTAGTGCGCCTTTGAGTGCATTATCTAGGAATGAACCTGGTAGAGCATCCCACACAAACGAATGCTCCACATGCGGGTTTCACATGCCACCAACTCCACATTCACAGGCAACTTCAGCGCCACAGCCGTTTTCAGATAGCCCTCAATGCAAAGGCTCTAGACGCAAATATTGGTGTGAGAGCTAATTCAATCAAGGAAACACTGCATGTTGGTGAAGGGCATATTGAAGAAGGATCAGACGAGTGGTTCTTGTGGAGAACAACTCCATTTGGCTCACTAACTCACACACCATCAGGCTTCCAAGCAGCTCTCAAGGAAACTCAGTTTTCACACTCTATGCTTAGTGCCCTTTGAGTGCATTATCTAGGAATGAACCTGGTAGAGCATCCCACACAAACGAATGCTCCACATGCGGGTTTCACATGCCACCAACTCCACATTCACAGGCAACTTCAGCGCCACAGCCGTTTTCAGATAGCCCTCAATGCAAAGGCTCTAGACGCAAATATTGGTGTGAGAGCTAATTCAATCAAGGAAACACTGCATGTTGGTGAAGGGCATATTGAAGAAGGATCAGCCGAGTGGTTCTTGTGGGAGAACAACTCCATTTGGCTCACTAACTTCACACACCATCAGGCTTCCAAGCAGCTCTCAAGGAAACTCAGTTTTCACACTCTATGCTTAGTGCCCTTTGTATGGCTAGCACTGAAATGAACTGGTAGAGCATCCCACACAAACGAATGCTCCACATGCGGGTTTCACATGCCACCAACTCCACATTCACAGGCAACTTCAGCGCCACAGCCGTTTTCAGATAGCCCTCAATGCAAAGGCTCTAGACGCAAATATTGGTGTGAGAGCTAATTCAATCAAGAAACACTGCATGTTGGTGAAGGGCATATTGAAGAAGGATCAGCCGAGTGGTTCTTGTGGGAGAACAACTCCATTTGGCTCACTAACTTCACACACCATCAGGCTTCCAAGCAGCTCTCAAGGAAACTCAGTTTTCACACTCTATGCTTAGTGCCCTTTGAGTGCATTATCTAGGAATGAATCTGGTAGAGCATCAAACACAAACGAATGCTCCACATGCGGGTTTCACATGCCACCAACTCCACATTCACAGGCAACTTCAGCGCCACAGCCGTTTTCAGATAGCCCTCAATGCAAAGGCTCTAGACGCAAATATTGGTGTGAGAGCTAATTCAATCAAGGAAACACTGCATGTTGGTGAAGGGCATATTGAAGAAGGATCAGCCGAGTGGTTCTTGTGGGAGAACAACTCCATTTGGCTCACTAACTTCACACACCATCAGGCTTCCAAGCAGCTCTCAAGGAAACTCAGTTTTCACACTCTATGGCTTAGTGCCCGTTTGGTATGGCTAGGACTGAAATGAACCTGGTAGAGCATCCCACACAAACGAATGCTCCACATGCGGGTTTCACATGCCACCAACTCCACATTCACAGGCAACTTCAGCGCCACAGCCGTTTTCAGATAGCCCTCAATGCAAAGGCTCTAGACGCAAATATTGGTGTGAGAGCTAATTCAATCAAGGAAACACTGCATGTTGGTGAAGGGCATATTGAAGAAGGATCAGCCGAGTGGTTCTTGTGGGAGAACAACTCCATTTGGCTCACTAACTTCACACACCATCAGGCTTCCAAGCAGCTCTCAAGGAAACTCAGTTTTCACACTCTATGCTTAGTGCCCTTTGAGTGCATTATCTAGGAATGAACCTTGGTAGAGCATCCCACACAAACGAATGCTCCACATGCGGGTTTCACATGCCACCAACTCCACATTCACAGGCAACTTCAGCGCCACAGCCGTTTTCAGATAGCCCTCAATGCAAAGGCTCTAGACGCAAATATTGGTGTGAGAGCTGATTCAATCAAGGAAACACTGCATGTTGGTGAAGGGCATATTGAAGAAGATCAGCCGAGTGGTTCTTGTGGGAGAACAACTCCATTGGCTCACTAACTTCACACACCATCAGGCTTCCAAGCAGCTCTCAAGGAAACTCAGTTTTCACACTCTATGCTTAGTGCCCTTTGAGTGCATTATCTAGGAATGAACCTGGTAGAGCATCCCACACAAACGAATGCTCCACATGCGGGTTTCACATGCCACCAACTCCACATTCACAGGCAACTTCAGCGCCACAGCCGTTTTCAGATAGCCCTCAATGCAAAGGCTCTAGACGCAAATATTGGTGTGAGAGCTAATTCAATCAAGGAAACACTGCATGTTGGTGAAGGGCATATTGAAGAAGGATCAGCCGAGTGGTTCTTGTGGGAGAACAACTCCATTTGGCTCACTAACTTCACACACCATCAGGCTTCCAAGCAGCTCTCAAGGAAACTCAGTTTTCACACTCTATGCTTAGTGCCCTTTGTATGGCTAGGACTGAAATGAACCTGGTAGAGCATCCACACAAACGAATGCTCCACATGCGGGTTTCACATGCCACCAACTCCACATTCACAGGCAACTTCAGCGCCACAGCCGTTTTCAGATAGCCCTCAATGCAAAGGCTCTAGACGCAAATATTGGTGTGAGAGCTAATTCAATCAAGGAAACACTGCATGTTGGTGAAGGGCATATTGAAGAAGGATCAGCCGAGTGGTTCTTGTGGGAGAACAACTCCATTTGCTCACTAACTTCACACACCATCAGGCTTCCAAGCAGCTCTCAAGGAAACTCAGGTTTTCACACTCTATGCTTAGTGCCCTTTGAGTGCATTATCTAGGAATGAACCTGGTAGAGCATCCGACACAAACGAATGCTCCACATGCGGGTTTCACATGCCACCAACTCCACATTCACAGGCAACTTCAGCGCCACAGCCGTTTTCAGATAGCCCTCAATGCAAAGGCTCTAGACGCAAATATTGGTGTGAGAGCTAATTCAATCAAGGAAACACTGCATGTTGGTGAAGGGCATATTGAAGAAGGATCAGCCGAGTGGTTCTTGTGGGAGAACAACTCCATTTGGCTCACTAACTTCACACACCATCAGGCTTCCAAGCAGCTCTCAAGGAAACTCAGTTTTCACACTCTATGCTTAGTGCCCTTTGTATGGCTAGCACTGAAATGAACCTGGTAGAGCATCCCACACAAACGAATGCTCCACATGCGGGTTTCACATGCCACCAACTCCACATTCACAGGCAACTTCAGCGCCACAGCCGTTTTCAGATAGCCCTCAATGCAAAGGCTCTAGACGCAAATATTGGTGTGAGAGCTAATTCAATCAAGGAAACACTGCATGTTGGTGAAGGGCATATTGAAGAAGGATCAGCCGAGTGGTTCTTGTGGAAGAACAACTCCATTTGGCTCACTAACTTCACACACCATCAGGCTTCCAAGCAGCTCTCAAGGAAACTCAGTTTTCACACTCTATGCTTAGTGCCCTTTGTATGGCTAGCACTGAAAGAACCTGGTAGAGCATCCCACACAAACGAATGCTCCACATGCGGGTTTCACATGCCACCAACTCCACATTCACAGGCAACTTCAGCGCCACAGCCGTTTCAGATAGCCCTCAATGCAAAGGCTCTAGACGCAAATATTGGTGTGAGAGCTAATTCAATCAAGAAAACACGCATGTTGGTGAAGGGCATATTGAAGAAGATCAGCCGAGTGGTTCTTGTGGGAGAACAACTCCATTTGGCTCACTAACTTCACACACCATCAGGCTTCCAAGCAGCTCTCAAGGAAAGTCAGTTTTCACACTCTATGCTTAGTGCCCTTTGAGTGCATTATCTAGGAATGAACCTGGTAGAGCATCCCACACAAACGAATGCTCCACATGCGGGTTTCACATGCCACCAACTCCACATTCACAGGCAACTTCAGCGCCACAGCCGTTTTCAGATAGCCCTCAATGCAAAGGCTCTAGACGCAAATATTGGTGATGAGAGCTAATTCAATCAAGGAAACACTGCATGTTGGTGAAGGGCATATTGAAGAAGGATCAGCCGAGTGGTTCTTGTGGGAGAACAACTCCATTTGGCTCACTAACTTCACACACCATCAGGCTTCCAAGCAGCTCCTCAAAGAAACTCAGTTTTCACACTCTATGCTTAGTGCCCTTTGAGTGCATTATCTAGGAATGAACCTGGTAGAGCATCCCACACAAACGAATGCTCCACATGCGGGTTTCACATGCCACCAACTCCACATTCACAGGCAACTTCAGCGCCACAGCCGTTTTCAGATAGCCCTCAATGCAAAGGCTCTAGACGCAAATATGGTGTGAGAGCTAATTCAATCAAGGAAACACTGCATGTTGGTGAAGGGCATATTGAAGAAGGATCAGCCGAGTGGTTCTTGTGGGAGAACAACTCCATTTGGCTCACTAACTTCACACACCATCAGCTTCCAAGCAGCTCTCAAGGTAACTCAGTTTTCACACTCTATGCTTAGTGCCCTTTTATGGCTAGGACTGAAATGAACCTGGTAGAGCATCCCACACAAACGAATGCTCCACATGCGGGTTTCACATGCCACCAACTCCACATTCACAGGCAACTTCAGCA